>NC_142463.1:2638979-2790494 GCF_049115385.1 Moschus berezovskii
ACAATCATTGTGTCTCCAAGTCCTTTTTATTTCAGACCAGTTTCTTCTACCATTCCACTTTTTTATAACATTTTTATTATGAAGTTAATACCTTTTCATAGTCAAAAGTTTAGAAATAAGAGATAAGCTCCCAAAAGGAAAACTATTCCTTGTAAATCTCACCACTTAGAGATAATTGCTTAGCATTTTTATTTTTGTGTTTTTTCTATATTATGTATAATAAACATATACGTACTTACCAGCCAAAGTGTAAGATTTATCTTGTAACCTGCCTTTTTCATGCAATATATCAATAACATGCTCACTAAGTAACCCCCTAGAAAAACATCCTTCTTCTGGGGCATGGGAAGGGCAGGGATGGCGGAAGCAGTCTCCAGTGCCTGGCTCACCTCCAGGGACTGTAGTCACCAGTGGTCAAGCCCCCAGGGACAGGGATACAGGTGGCTGGGAGCTCTGTGCGGGTTCCAGGGACCAGCCAAACTTGACCTGGGCAGAGCCCTCCCATGACCCTTCTCCAAGGACCCAACCAGTTTTCACTATGTGCCAAGCCAGACCTCTTGAAATGGGGGAAGTGAAGACCTATCGGGATGAGAGGGAGCACCTAAGCAAGGACAGGGAGGGCAGGCTCTGTCGTCGGAGTGGAGACAGGGGCTGGGGAGCGGCTTCCAGCCCAGCCCCATCGCCGGTCACCAGGGACTTCTTTATGCACCTGGGTCTTGCTTTCTGGGCCTTAGTATCAGTCTGAACCAAGCACTGCCCCATAGTCCAGAGGCTGTGTGTGTGTGTGTGTACACACGCAAGTCCACACACATGTGTGGATATGTGCACAGCCCCAGGAAGAGGCCCAGTTTTCAGCAGACACCCCCGGGGGATGCAGCCCTGGAAAGTGAACAAGAACCTCTGGAGTAACCCACAGCTGTGGCTGGCACAGCCTCCCTGGGTGCGGGGTCAGGATGGGCTTCCTCAGAGAGCAGATGCAACCCCAGAGCCAGTGGGGACCCCTGAGGACAATGAGAACACCCCGGCTTTTCTTTGGCGCCCTCCGGGTAAGAAAGGCTGCTCTTTGGGACAAGAATCCTTGTCCAAATACTGTTGACTGAAGGGCAGCTAATTGGGGCCGAGGGTGGAGATTAAAGCGAGGAGCTGGCTTTGCGCGAACAGCCCCGATAGGCCGGATCTCAACGCTGGACGTTTAATTGATGAATCCCTCGGTGTAAAAACAAACAAAGAGATGACCCAGCTCTGCTTGGGCCCGCAGAGAGGGTGGGGAAGGAGGTGAAATCTGCCCCACACATGGCGAGGCTGGGAACGGGTGGGTCTGCGTGTGTGCGAGTGCGTGTCTGTGTAAGTAAATAAATCGACGTGTGTGTGAAATGTGTTTAAACATCAAGCGCTCAGACCCTCTGTTTGCCTTGGGAGGCGGAAGTCCACAGAGTGAAGATCAGATGCAGTTCTGTGTTGGATGGAAAGCTCAAGTCTAATTAAAGCAAGTTTCCTGCCCTCTCCCTGCCTGCCCCCCTCTCCAGGGACTGATGTGACCCCTGCAGATTTGCAGGAGCTTCTGCAGGCTTGGTGCTTTTACAGAGGAGGCTAAACATGACCCATCCAGGATGAACCATGGACACTCAATGTCCCACTGAAGCCTGTCGAGCATAAGAGGTTCTGCGATCCCATGAAAACCATTGAAACCCTACAGGATTCCGAAGAGTATTGCTTCATGTCAGTCCTTCCTGAACCTCCGACAAGATGGGAATTCTTTCCTGATGAGTCTCCCACTGAAAAGCTGGATGGACATTTTAGTGAAGCAAGAGCTTTGATGTGAGGGAATTGCTGTTATTTGAGCTAACAGACGTGGCTGCCCCATGAATGGACCAAGGAGATTTTCTATTCGTTAACTTTGACAAATTCCAGGGCTCAGGCTGGGTTTTGCTCAATCCTGGATGGCAAAAAAAAGAAAATGGCATAATAATGCACATTTATCATGCATGTAGGAATGTACCATACATTCCTACATAAATCACACCCCAAAACGCCCTCTCTCTTAACCACTACCATCAAAAGTAAATAAAATGATCAAGGATTCTGAAATCAGGAAAAGCCACAACCTCGCGATGGATGATCTGGAGGAAACCAGCTGGTGATGTGTGCAGAGGACTCCACGCACATCTCAGGGCTGGGGAAAGGGGCTGGTGCGGGCAGCAACAGGGGTGGGCAGCGCACACAGGGCCCAGGCATGGAGGACCAAAGCTTCTGCTCCCATGGATATGGGGCCAACAGAAAACCCACATGAAACCCCCTCCAAGAGGAGCAAGCAAGAAAGCCAGCAATGTCACTCAAGAAAGAACTTCAAATCATAGCATCAAAATATGGCAGGTAAGAAAGCAGACAGAGAGAGTGACCCAAAACACTCACCACAAGAAATCAAAGTGCAGAGAAAACCTGCCAACTTTCTCAAGCAAACAAAAGACTGTATACAGAAATATATGCATCTAGTTATCTTTGGCCACCTGATGTGAAGAACTGACTCATTGGAAAAGACTGTGATGCAGGGAAAGATTGAAGGTGGGAGGAGAAGGGGACGACAGAGGATGAGATGGCTGGATGGCATCAGTGACTCAATGGACATGAGTTTGAGCAAGCTCTAGGAGTTGGTGATGGACAGGGAGGCCTGGCGTGCTGCAGTCCATGGGGTCACAAAGAGTCGGACACGACTGAGCGACAGAACTAAACTGAGTTATTTTTAGTCAAGCTACCTTTTGGTGGTGCTAGTGGTAAAGAACCCACCTGCCAATGCAGGAAACGTAAGAAATGTGAGTTTGACCCCTGAGTTGGGAAGATCCCCTGAGTAGGACATAGCAACCCACTTCAGTATTCATGTCTGGAGATTTTCAGGGATGGAGGAACCTGGCAGGCTACAGTCCGTGGGGTCACAAAAAGTCAGACACAACTGAAGTGCCTTAGCACACGCGCATATTAGATAGAGATATGTATCACAGTGCTAAGTAAGAGCTGTACATAGATCATCTTATTTAAGCCTTAAGCATTATTTTCAGTTTACAGGTAAGAAAATTGAGGCCTAAATTAATTGATAATTATGTTGTTGCTGTTGTTGTTTAGCTGCTAAGTCATGTCTGACTCTGCAACCCCATGGACTGCACCACACCAGGCTTCCTATTTCCCAGAGTTTGCTTAACTTTATGTCCATAATTGAGTCCATGATGCTGTCTAACCATCTCATCCTCTGCTGCCACCTTCTCCCTGCCCTCAATCTTTCCCAGCATCAGGGTCTTTTCCAATGAGTTACCTCTTTACATCAGGTGGCCAAAGTATTGGAGCTTCAGCTTCAGCATCAATCCTTCCAATGAATATTCAGTATTGGTTTCCTTTAGAATTGACTGGATTGATCTCCTTGTAGTCCTAGGAATTCCCAAGAGTCTTCTCCAGCATCACAATTTGAAAGCATCAATTCTTCGGTGCTCAGGTTTCTTTATGGTCCAACTCTCACATCTGTACATGACTACTGGAAAAACCATAGCTCTGACTCTATAGACCTTTGTCAGCAAGGTAATGTCTCTGCTTCTAAATACACTGTCTAGGTTGGCCATAGCTTTTCTTCCAAAGAGCAAGCATCTTTTAATTTCATGGCTGCAGTCACCATCCACAGTGATTTTGGAGCCCAGAAAATAAAGTCTGTCACTGCTTCCACTTTTTCCCCTTCTATTTGCCATGAAGTGATGGGCCCAGATGCCACGATTTTCATTTTTGGAATGTTGAGTATTAAACTAGCTTTTTCACTCTCTTCTTTCACCATCATCAAGTTCTTTAGTTCCTCCTCACTTTCTGCCATTAGAGGGGTATTATCTGCGTATATGAAGTTGCTGACATTTCACCTGGCAATTTTGATTCCAGCTTGTGATTCATCCAGCCCAGCATTTCACACAATGTACTTTGCATATCAGTTAAATAAGCAGGGTGACAAGATACAGCGTTGTCATATTCCTTTCCCAATTTTGAACCAGTCAGTTGTTCCATGTAAGGTTCTAACTGTTGCTTCTTGACTTGCATACAGGTTTTTCAGGAGACAAGAAAAGTGGTCTAATATTCCCACCTCTTTAAGAATTGTCCAGAGTTTGCTGTGATTCACAGTCAAAGGCTTTGGCATAGTCAATTAAAGGAGAAGTAGATGTTTTTCTTGCTTTTTCTATGATCCAGCAGATGTTGGCAATTTGATCTCTGGTTCCTCTGCCTTTTCTAAACTTAGGTTGTACATCTGGAAGTTCTCAGCTCATGTACCACTGAAGCCTGGCTTGAAGGATTTTGAGCATCACCTTACTAGCATGTAAAATGAGCATAAGTGTGCGGTAGTTTGAGCATTCTTTGGCATTGCTCTTCTTTGCGACTGGAATGAAAACTGACCTTTTCCAGTTCTGTGGCCACTGCTGAGTTTTCCAAATTTGCTGGCATAATGAGTGCAGCACTTTAACAACATCATCTTTTAGGATTTGAAATGGCTCAGCTGGAATTTTATCTCCTCCACTAGCTTTGTTTGCAGCAATGCTTCCAAGGCCCACTTGACTTCATAGTCCAGGATGTCTGGCTCTATGTGAGTGACCACATTATTGTGATTATCCCGGTATTATGACTATTTTGTATAGTTTTTCTGTATAATCTTGCCACCTTTTCTCAATCTCTTCTGCTTCTGTTAGTTCTTCACCATTTCTGTCCTTTTCATGACCATCCTTGCATAAAATATTCCCCTGATATCTCCAATTTTCTTGAAGAGATCTCTAGTCTTTCCCATTCTACTGTTTTCCTCTTTTCTTTGCATTGTTCATTGAGGAATACCTTCTTATCTCTCCTGGCTATTCTCTGAAATTCTATATCTCTCCTGGCTATTCTCTGAAATTCTATATTCAGTTGGGTCTATCTTTCCCTCTTGCCTTTCAGTTCTCTTCTTTTCTCAGCTATTGGTAAAGCCTCCTCAGAAAACCACTTTGCCTACTTGCATTTCTTTTTCATTGGGATGGTTTTGGTCACTGCCTCCTGTACAATGTTGGCCGCCTCCATCCATAGTTCTTTAGGTACTCCGTCTATCAGATGTAACCCCTCGCATCTATTCATTACCTCTATTCTATGATCATAAGTGATTTGATTTAGAACATGTCTGAATGGTCTAGTGGTTTTCCCAACTTTCTTTAATTTAAGCCTGAATTTTGAAATAAGGAGCCCATAATCTGAGCCACAGTCATCTCCAGGTCTTGTTTTTGCTGACTGTATAGAGCTTCTCCATCTTCGACTACAAAGAATATAATCAATCTGATTTCGGTATTGACCATCTGGTGATGTCCACATGTAGAGTCATTGCTTTTTGTTGGAAAAGGGTGTTTGCTATGACCAGTGTGTTCTCTCGACAAAACTCCGTTAGCCTTTGCCCTGCTTCATTTTGTATTCCTAGGGCAAATTTGCCTGTAACTCCAGGTATCTCTTGACTTCCTACTTTGCTCCAGTCCCCTATGATGAGAAGGACATCACTTTGGTGTGTGCTCCGGAAGGTTGTGGGTCTGCACGGAGCCAGTTGGCTTCAGCTACTTCGGTGTCAGTGGTCGGGGCATAGACCTGGGTTACTGTGGTGTTGAACGGTTTGCCTTGGAAATGAACCGAAATCATTTTTGTCTTTGAGATTGCACCCAAAAACTGCATTTTGGACTCTTGTTGATTATGAGGGCTACTCCGTTTCTTCTAAGGGATTCTTGCCCATGCTAGGAAACGCAATAGTCATCTGAATTAAATTTGCCTGTTTCCATCCCATTTAGTTCACTGATTCCTAAGATGTCGACGTTTACACTTGCCATCTCTTACTTCTTGGATCAATTCTGCAAATGTATACATCCCTTAAAAGCATCTGTTTCATCTGATGTTTAATGTACTGGGATAGAGTTCATGGCAGGAACAGTAGCGTTCATAAACTTTCAAACTGTTTCCCACACTGCCCCACACCCTTGCAGGGTCACATGATTGGCTCTGACCAATAGGCTTTGAGCAGGTGTGGCACATGACCCTTCTGGGTCAAAATATAGATTTACCTTGATTCATAGACCTAACATTCCAGGTTCCTATGCAATACTGTTTTTTACAGCATCAGACTTTACTTTCACCACCAGACACACCCACAAATGAGTGTCATTTCTGCTTTGGCCCAGTTACTTCGTTCTTTCTGGAACTATTAGTAACTGCCCTCTGCTCTTCCCCAGTAGCATATTGGACACCTTCCAACCCGGGGGGGTTCAACTTCCAGTGTCATCTCTTTTTGCCTTTTCATACTATTTGTGGGGTTCTCGCAGCAAGAATACTGGAGTGGTTTGCCGTTCCCTCCTCCAGTGGACCATGTTTTGTCAGAGCTCTGCACTGTGACCCGTCCATCTTGGATGCCCCTGCATGGCATGGCTTACAGCTTCATTGAGTTATGCCAGCCTCTGTGCCATGACAAGGGTGTGATCCATTCAGGGAAAGTGATCGTTATAATAACAATAAATATAAATGCGACAAATCCAGTGTTCCCATTTCCTTTTGCTGTGCAGTAAATCATACCAAAACTTGGGAGAGTAAAGTCATTTTGTTTTGTTCACAATTCTTCAGGTCAGGAATCAGCGCAGACACAATGAAGAAAGCACATCCTTGCTGTGCAACATCCACAGCCTTGCAACTATGCCTCAGATAGCAGGAGAGGGCAGGGGCGGCTCAACCAGAGCATCTCCTGGGGCTGGAACTATCAAAATGACTTCTTTTGTCACCTACTTGGAACCTGGGATGGGATGGCTGGAGCATCTGAGTACTTGTTATGGACTCAATGTCTGTGACCACCCCAGAATTCATATATTGAAGCCCTAGCCCCCTGTGTAGCTGTATTTGGAGATGGGACCTCTAAGAAAGTAGCTAAAGTTAACTAAGGTCATAAGGGTGAGGCCCTGATTGGATAGAATTCATTTCTTTCTCTGCCATGTGAAGACACAGTGGGAAGGGGGTCATCTACAAGCCAGAATGGGAGCTCTCACCAGAAACTGACCATGCTGACACCCTGATACCAGATTTTCAGGCTATAGAACTAGTTTCCCTAGGAAGAAAACAAATTTCTATTGTTTGAGCTCCCAAGTATTCTGCAGTGCTTTGTAATGGCAGCCTGAACAAACTAACACAGGGATGGTCAGCACTTCCTCAGGTAGCTCCTCCACGTGGCCAGCTGAGCATCCTCATAGTATGGCGGTCTCAGAGTACCTGGATTTCTTACCTAGTGGCTATCTACCCTGACCCCCTCCCAAGCAAGCATTCCAAGATTCCAAAGCAAATGCTGCAAAGTTGCTTCCAACCTGCCCTTATGGCCTTAAGTCACATAGCCTCATTTCTTCTGTATCTTGTTGGTCAAAACAGTCACAGGGCCTGTCCAGACTGAGGGGAAGGGAAGCCAGAGACCTCATCTCTTGATAAGAGAAACCTCAAAAAAATCACGGGCATCTTTAATCCACCATACTAATCGTTAAAGGGAAAAGTCACTCCAAAATCAGGAAAGGCTGCAACTTCATACCGCGTACTGTAAAGAAAACACAGTGAAGGAAATAAACAACACGTAACCAATTGGTCAATGAAGAAATCACAAGAGAAATTATAAATACTTTGACATGGATGAAAACAATGACACAACCTATGGAAACCTTTAGGTTGCAGCAAAAGCAGTGCCCAGAGGGAAATGTATAGCTGTAAATGCCTATGTTAAGAAGAAAGATCTCTGGTAGTAAGCAGAGAAACAGGGTAGGGGATGGGAAAATGGGTGGAGAAGATCAGAAAGTACAAACCCCCAGTTATAACAGGTCCTGGGGATGTAACGTACAGCATGAAATAAGAGCTAATAGTACTGTATTGTACATTTGAAAGTTGCTAAGAGAGTAAATCGTAAAAGTCCTCACCACAAAGGGAAAAAATGAAACTTTATGGTGATAAATGTTAATGAAACTTATTGTTGTAATCATTTTACAACATAAATATATATCAACTCATAGTGTAACACACCCAAAACTAATACAGCATGACTTGTCAGTTATACCTTAATTTAAAAAAAAGAAGAAAAACCTCAAATCAATAACCTTCTACCTAAGATACAAATCAGACCTAAAGCAAGCAAAAGTGAAGAAATAATGAGATTAGAACAGAAGTTAGTGAAATGGAGAACAGAAAAACAATAGAGAAAAACCAGTGAAATCAAAAGCTGGTTCTTTGAAAATATTAGCAATATTGACAAACGTTTAGATAGATTAACTTTTTAAAAATAAGAGAGAAGGAGAAAGAAGGGTCAGATTGCTAGAATCAGAAATGAAAGAAGAATACACTACTATGTATAAAATAGATAACTAATGAAAATCTACAGTACCCCTCAGGGAACTTAAGTGGGAAGAAAATCTTAAAAGGAGGGAACATACATACATATGACTGATTCACTTTGCTGTGCAGCAAAAAGCCTACACAACACTGTAAAGGAACTATATTCCAATTAAAATTTATTTTAAAAAAATTAAAGAGGAGACATTACTTTTGACCTTGCAGAAATAAAATGTATATAAGAACTATTGTATGCCAGGAACTATGGTATATATATATACATATATAAATTATGTGCCAATCAATTATATAACTTAGGTGAAGTAGACATATTCCTCAGTTCAGTTCAGTTCAGTTGCTCAGTCATGTCTGACTCTTTGTGACCCCATGAATCACAGCACGCCAGGCCTCGCTGTCCATCACCAACTCCCAGAGTTCACTCAAACTCATGTCCATCGAGTCGGTGATGCCATCCAGCCATCTCATTCTCTGTCGTCCCCGTCTCCTCCCACCCCCAATCCCTCCCAGCATCAGTCATTTCCAGTGAGTCAACTAGTCGCATGAGGTGGCCATAGTATTGGAGTTTCAGCTTTAGCATCAGTCCTTCCAATGAACACCCAGGATTGATCTCTTCTAGAATGGACTGGTTGGATCTCCTTGCAGTCCAAGGGACTCTCAAGAGTCTTCTCCAGCACCACAGTTCAAAAGCATCAATTCTTCGGCGATCAGCTTTCTTCACAGTCCATCTCTCACATCCATACATGACCACGGGAAAAACCATCGCCTTGACTAGATGGACCTTGGTTGGCAAAGTAATGTCTCTGCTTTTTAATATACTATCTATGTTGGTCATAACTTTCCTTCCAAGGAGTAAGCGTCTTTTAATTTCCTGGCTACAATCAGCATCTGCAGTGATTTTGGAGCCCAAAAAAATAAAGTCTGACACTGTTTCCACTGTTTTCCCATCTATTTCCCATGAAGTGATGGGGCCAGATGCCATGATCTTCGTTTTCTGAATGTTGAGCTTCAAGCCAACCTTTTCGCTCTCCTCTTTCACTTTCATCAAGAGGCTTTTGAGTTCCTCTTCACTTTCTGCCATAAGGGTGGTGTCATCTGCATATCTGAGGTTATTGATATTTCTCCCGGCGATCTTGATTCCAGCTTGTGCTTCTTCCAGCCCAGCGTTCCTCATGATGTACTCTGCATAGAAGTTAAATAAGCAGGGTGACAATATGCCGCCTTGACACACTCCTTTTCCTATTTGGAACCAGTCTGTTGTTCCATGTACAGTTCTGACTGTTGCTTCCTGACCTGCATACAGGTTTCTCAAGAGGCAGGTCAGGTGGTCTGGTATTCCCATCTCTTTCAGAATTTTCCACAGTTTATTGTGATCGACACAGTCAAAGGCTTTGGCATAGTCAATGAAGCAGAAATAGATGTTTTTCTGGAACTCTCTTGCTTTCTCCATGATCCAGCGGATGTTGGCAATTTGATCTCTGGATCCTCTGCCTTTTCTAAAACCTGCTTGAACATCTGGAAGTTCACGGTTCACATATTGCTGAAGCCTGGCTTGGAGAATTTTGAGCATGACTTTACTAGCGTGTGAGATGAGTGCAATTGTGCTGTAGTTTGAGCATTCTTTGGCATTCCCTTTCTTTGGGATTGGAATGAAGACTGACGTTTTCCAGTCCTGTGGCCATTGATGAGTTTTCCACATTTGCTGGCATATTGAGTGCAGCACTTTCACAGCATCATCTTTCAGGATTTGAAATAGCTCACTTGGAATTCCATCACCTCCACTAGCTTTATTCGTAGTGATGGTCTCTAAGGCCCACTTGACTGCACATTCCAAGATGTCTGGTTCCAGGTGAGTGATCACACCATCGTGATTATCTTGGTCATGAAGATCTTTTTTGTATAGTTCTTCTGTGTATTCTTGCCACCTCTTCTTAATATCTTCTGCTTCTGTTAGGTCCATACCATTTCTGTCCTTTATCGAGCCCATCTTTGCATGAAATGTTCCCTTGATATCTCTAATTTTCTTGAAAAGATCTCTTGTTTTTCCTATTCTGTTGTTTTCCTCTATTTCTTTGCACTGATCGCTGAGGAAGGCTTTCTTATCTCTCCTTGCTATTCTTTGGAACTCTGCATTCAGATGCTTATATCTTTCCTTTTCTCCTTTGCTTTTCGCTTTTCTTCTTTTCACAGCTATTTGTAAGGCCTCCTCATACAGCCATTTTGCTTTTTTGCATTTCTTATTCCTAGTAAGACACAAACTACCAAAATTGACTCAAATAGAAAGACAATCTGAATAGATCTCTAGCAAGTGAAGAAATCAAAGTGTAATCAAAGAACTGTCCACAAAGACAAGCCCAGGCTCAGATGGCTTCTACTGGTGAATTCTACCAAATATTAAAAGAAGAATTAATACCAATTCTTCAGAAACTATTCCAAAAAATAGAAGAGGAGAAAATACTTACTAATTCTACAAGGCCATTGTTTTCCTGATACCAAAGTTGAAAGCTATGACAAGAAAAGAAAACCACTGACCAATATCTCATATGAATATATACATAAAAATCATCAATAAAATAATACTAAACCAAACCTAGAAATATATAAAGGAATTATACACTATGACAAAATGGGATTTGTCCCAGGAATTCAAGGCTAGTTCAACATCTCAAAATTATTTACTATACTACATCATATCAATAGTATAAAAAGCAAGAATCACATGATCATCACCACAGATGCAGAAAAAGCATTTGACAAAATCCAACATCCTTTTGTAATAAGAACTCAGCAAATGAGGAACAAAGAGAGCTTCTCCAGCCCTAGGCATCTACAAAAAGCCCACAGCTAAATTTATACTTGATGGTTAAAGACTGAACGCTTTTTCCCTAAAATCAGGAACAGCTGCTCCTACTTGTCTTCAATGCTTTGTAGTAGAGGCTCCAGCCAGAGCCAACTGGATGGATTAAAGATGGCCACAATCTCTGACATGACTTGTGTCACACCATCTGTATATAGAGATAGTTTTACTTCCTCTCCAATCTGGATACTTTCTATCTATTTATGTCCTGGCTGGCTGTCAACCAGGGGCTAGTTTTTGCTCTTGGAGGCTACCCACATTTCTCATTATATTTTTCGTGTGACCCGGTTGATTACACTTTGGGTTTTCTAATTTCTCTTTGGAAAATTGCAAGACCTGCCAGGAAACAGGCACTTCAGCCATGCTGCCTCCAGAGGCTCAGATGGAAGGGGGAGAGTCCCTCCTTGCCTGCTGTTGATTACTGGCGCTCCTGGGTGTGGCTCCATCTTCCCAGTCTCATGTCACCTTCTCTGCGAGTCTACTTCTCCCCTCTTCCGTGTCTTCTAAGGACACCTGCCATTGGATTAAGGCTACCCAGATAATCCAAGACGATCTCCTCCTCTGAAGACCCTCAACTGAACTACACTCAGAAGAGACACTTTTCCAGAATTCTGCTCTCCTGTTCCAGGCATTAGGGAGGTACATGCTGAGGCCCTCTGCACAGAGCACAGCATGGTGTGCCCAGCAGTGGAGCTGGAGCCAGGGACAGGGTGAAGCCCCGCAGACCACAGCTCGCTCACGGCTACCCAAAGCAGCTGCCCTGACACCCGACAGAGGGTGGCCACCGACCCAGACAAGGAGACCTTCTCTAAGATGGTGACGAGGACGTCCTGGTGCTCTGGAGTCCAGCTGCCCCTCCCTCCCTAGCCTGTGCCCAGCATTGCCAGAAAACCACAGAAGCTGACCCCAGAGCTGGCCGAGGTGTCCTCCAAGTCCAGAAGTGCCCGGAGACCGGGGCATACCGTGCCATAGCGGGGTCATCAGTGCTGCTCTCACAGGGGCCTGGGCAAGAGCACCCTCTGCCCACCCAAGCCTCCCCAGCTCCAGGTGGAGAGTGCCTGCCCAGCCCCCACTAACATCCGTGCCACTGGAGGCCTTTCTCCAGATGAAGAGAACCTGGACTCCAGCCACACCCACCTGACCTACAGCATCTCCCCACCAGGGTCCCCTGTTCTTGAAACAAGAGCCACACCGAGCCAAATCTCACACCTGCCCCTGGAGCGGGGGTCCTGCTCACTTTCTGGGAGAGCCAGTGATGAATGTCACCGAATGTCCCTGCTCCCTGCCAGGGCCCTTGAGGGCATTAGGACGAGTGTGGAGCTGACCCCTCGTGGGTCTCCTACCCCGGGGCAGGGTCAGCTCACTCCCTTCAGGTGCTGCCACTTCCGAGGGTAGCCGGTAGCCTTCCCTCCCCCTGGGTCTGGCTGAGGCTCACGCTGCCCGGGAGGCCCTCGTATGGCTGCTGCAGAGTCAACGCCAGAAAAGAAACAGCTCTGAGCTCCACTTCACTCTTCAAGCTGAGAAATGAGTCCTGAGAGTCTTGGGGTCCAGAGGCTCAGAGGTGAGACCTGTCTGGATGGGGCCCGTGGGACTCAGGTGTTGGCGCGTCCCCAGAACGTGGAGTCACCTCTTGTCCCCGCCGTCATGTCTGGACGTTAACTCTACCTCTTTCCACGCACCAGCCCCAACAAGCCCTGGAGAGAATTTCTTAATGAACTATGAGTGCTAACACCCAGTGCAATAAATAAGACGCAATTACACTGTACACGGGGGAAAGAAATAGGTACTTCAGGATCATAAAAATGTGGCTTTCCCACAAAACCGTCAGTATTAGACATAAATACAGAACAAAAGTGCACCCGGGTTTGCCAAGGCCACTCAGCTTGTTTGCAAAAGTGCACACAGCACAGAAACACAGACTCGCCTTTTAAAATCCATCTTCTCTGTCGCGCACGTGAAAGCTATAGTTTGGAGGGCTTTTTAATACTCTCCCAATGATATGGTATCCAAACAGTGAGAAGAGATGCTTATTTTTTTTTTTAAGTATCTAGAGTTTCCACTGAAAAAAGTTAAGAAACCACACAAAGAAGACGGTGAAGCGGGTCCTCTGAGCTGACCCCCATGCGGAGTGGCCAGGGGCAGACGGCAGACAGAGCCCTCTGCCCTCCCGCCCTTGGGAATCCTCTCTAATCCGTCAGGCGGGTGGATCTCCTCCCTTGGACTGCAAGGAGATCCAACCAGTCCATTCTAAAGGAGATCAATCCTGGGTGTTCATTGGAAATATTGATGCTGAAGCTGAAACTCCAATACTTTGGCCACCTCATGTGACGAGTTGACTCACTGGAAAAGACTCTGATGCTGGGAAGGATTGGGGGCAGGGGGAGAAGGGGATGACAGAGAATGAGATGGCTGGATGGCATCACCGACTCGAAGGACATGAATTTGAGTGAACTCCAGGAGTTGGTGATGGACAGGGAGGCCTGGCATGCTGTGATTCATGGGGTCGTGGAGAGTCGGTCACGACTGAATGACTGAACTGACTGACTGAAGGCTGAATAATATGTAATTTTATTCATATATCACATTTTGTTTATCAATTTTTCCATCAATGGAAAGTTGTGTTGCTTCAGTCTTTTGACTCTTGTGAATAATGTTGCTATGAATATGGATGTACAAATATCTGTGTTCCTTCTTTTAATTCTTTTGAGTGAATACTGGGAAATGGAAATGCTGGAATGTATGGTAATCTATTTTTATTTGTTTTTGAAAAATTATTACCATGCTGCTTTCCATATAGGCTCACCATTTTACGTTCCCACAAGCAACATACAAGGTTCATCTCAGAATTTTTAAAAATTTTATTTTCTCACTCAGAACCTAGTATCTTACTTAGTTTCAAACTCATGGAATAAGTAGAGAGCAACAGGCAGCAATCTCTCTGTTTCTCGTCCTTGTCCCTTTTCATTTCCCAACTCACCTACATGAGTCCACATCTTCGTTTACTTTCCTTTTCAGGCAAATGGATGTATTTGGTTCTTTCCAGGGTTAATCCCCTCATCTGTTCTTTGAATCAAGAACTTTGAAAAAAAAAAAAAAGAACTTTGTTCTATCAAAAAAAAAAAAATCCGTCAGGCGGGCACTGCCACACCCCCATCCTCCCAGCAAGTGACACTCTGGGAAGCATAGTGCAAACACTCTCAGCTCCGTCAGCTAGGATTAAGAATGAAAGGAATCCACGGTCAGAGGCAGAGGGCCGGGGTCCAGCGCCCAGCTCTGCCCACTCAGCAGCTGAGGGACCTGAAGTCCAGCCTAGGCTCCCTTCTTCTTATCTAAACACTGGGGGCCAAGGCCCCGCCTTCCGGGGAGGCTGCACGAAGTGAAGGCAGAGCCTGGCCCTGTACGGCAGTCGGCAACGGACGGATCGCTGCCATCGCTGTTGTCCAGTGGACACGTGGCAGGGGAGGCAAGCCCATCAGAAGAGGCCGGGAAGAGATCCCATCAAAGATGTCATGACAACAAATGACAGAGGTGTGTCACCCACCCCCTCCGGAGGCCCAGCGTGGAGCGCAGAGAGTGTGTTTTGATGGCATAAATCCACAAAGGTGGAGAGAACCAGCAGAGGCAACAAAGCAACAAGGGATGGACCAGCAGGACCAGCGTGGCAGATCCAGGGACCCAGTCTGCCGAGTCTCCCAGGAGCCGGGAGGGAGCTGGGTTGGCCAAGAAGCAAACCATCCACCCCATGGACACCTGGAGGGCACAGCTGCAGGTGTAACGAGGGAGGGAGCCTTCTCCAAGAAGACGAAACTGAGAAACAGCGTTTATGCCGCTAGGAGAGAGAGTCTGAGACTGTGCTAAGTGGTAAAATACATTAAAAAAAAAAAAGCAATCATTAACCCAAAAGAAAATTAGAGGAATTAAACTTACTGCGCTTCGTGGCTTAGCTGTGAATAGTAAACATGGGCTACTCATCTTAGTCAAATGATGCCAACCATGTTAGAAAGGGGGAAGGACCAGAGGTGTGCGCATGTGTGCGTCTGTGTGTGAGTGTGCGTGTCCATGTGTGTGTGTGTGTAAGCATGTATGTGTGTGTGTCTGTGTGTGTATGGGTCTATGTGTGTGCTCATGTGTGTGTCTGTGTCTGTGTGTGTCGGTCCGTGTGTGTGTGTGTAAGTGTGTAGATGTCCATCTGTGCTTCTGTGGGGGGTGGACAGGATGTAAGTGAAGGCCCAAAAGAGCCAGTATGCTACACAGGAGAGCGGACAGATCTGAAAAATCGGGAAGTACCCACATGCACGTGTTACTCGGTGACGTCCGGGTCAACCCCAGCAGACCTGGCCGCAAGAGAGAGGGACTGCAGGAAAGGGGCTGTGCCGACTCTTCAGACTCTCTGCACCTGTAACTGATGGACAGAACAACTAAACGTTTACAGAAATAAGGTATTTTTAACCTAGCAAAATACCAAGCTCAAGCCAAAGTAGAGATGGAGACCTTCAGCTCAAGTCCAGGAGACGGGGGTGGGTCGTGAGGGTGAGACATCAGTCTGAGTCTGTCACACATACGTGCTGAAGCTGTGTTAATCCTGCATGGACCTCTATTCCAGGTGAGAACAGTCCCTGTGCTCAGTACAGACAGCTTCGAGCCAAGTCCCCTCCTCCCTGACCCTCTTTAACTAACCTATCCCCTACATTCCAGAACACCTGTATTAATTTCCTATTGCTGCTGAATAAAGTACCTCACATTTAGCGGCTCTGAATAACACAAATTGATTATCTTACAGTCTGGAGCTCAGAAATGCAAAATCAGACTCATAGGACTAAAATCAAGGTATCGCCAGGGCTGCATGCCTCCATCGAGAACCATCTCCTTGCCTTTCCCCTTCCAGAGGCCCCTGCATCCCAGATAAAGCAGGACACTCCCCATCCCAAGATCCTGAACCTAATCGTGCTGCAGAGACCCTCGTGCCGCGGAAGGTCACCTTCACGGGATCCAAGGGTTAGGCTGGGGATATCCCTGGGGGCCATTACCAGCTGACCGCAGTCTGGTGGCTGCAGATGTGACAACCTAAGTGAGAGGCAGGTGGCGCTGGTGGTAAAGAACCCACCTGCCAATGCAGGAGACATAGGAGACGCGAGTTCAATCCCTGGGTCCAGACAATCCCTGGAGGAGGGCACAGCAGCCCACGCCAGTATTCTTGCCTGGAGAGTCCCATGGACAGAGGAGCCTGGCGGACTACAGTCCACGGGGTCACACAGAGTCAGATAAAACTGAAACAACTTAGTACATGCAGAAATGGGAGGTCAGGTGGGCGGGAGGAAGGGATGATGAGCCTCTAGAGGCTGGGAAAGGCAAGGAGGCAAGTCTTCCCCTCAGGGCCCCAGGAAGCTTTCACTCTGAACTCCCCACCTCCAGAACTGTATGGAGAATAAATCTGTGTTATTTTAAGCCTGCGACATTTGTGGTCATTTGTGCATTATGTCCAGGTCTTAATTTATCACGGAGAGCAAGTGATGACATGGAGAGGCTTAGGCCATTGGAAGAAGGGTTTTAACCGTCCCAGTCCCCCCGGAGACGGGGGCACAGTGCCTGCCAAGCTGGGGACTTGGAAAACAGACCAACAGAGTCGCTGATAACCATGATACAGAGTGAAGTCAGCCAGAAAGAAAAACACCAATACAGTATACTAACGCATATATATGGAATTTAGAAAGATGGTAACCTGAACCCTGGAGGGAGGATATGGGGAAGAGGGAGGTGGGAGGGGGGTTCAAGAAAGGGAACACATGTACACCCGGGGCAGATTCGTGTCAATATATGGCAAAACCAACCAATATATTAATGTAAGGTAATTTGCCTCCAATAAAATAAATTTTAAAATAATAAAAAAACCATGATAGCAGGAGGGGTCTGGGGGAGACGTCCCCTCCAGGTCAGTGGTCAGGGATCTACAGGGACGATGGAAACCACGTGGGTCATTAGTCTGGACCTGGGTCCAGGAGAGGGTGGGAGAACCCGACGCTCAGGAGCCAATACAGAATGGGCCGTGACCAATCCATAATTAGTACGACTTTTCCAGGGGCCCAGGACACGAATGCAGCTCTCCTGGAAGCAGCCTTTCTGCAGTTAGTGGACATGGACTTGGAGGACAGGCTGATAACAGAGAAGAGACAGGAGAGAGACTGGATGGGACCAGTGCCCATGGGGACCCTGAAACCGGAAGCCATCCAGCCCGCGGGCACTGCGTGCAGGGTCACGTGTCCAATCCTGCCTCCAGTGGGGCATCCGGGCCTCATGGACAGCTGACAAAGTGCTGGGGACTGGATCCACCCAGCTCAGACAGGATGCCACCGCACGCAGGAGGGCACAGGTGACAGGCCAACCTGCTGGGCTGAAGGTGGGCCACGGGTCACACCTGAGTGACAGAAGCCCCTCTGCAAGCAGAAGTGGCTCTGGAAAAACCCAACCCAACAGGACCGGCTCTAGAAATGCTTTGGGGGTCGGCCTACTCCCTGCAGAGAGCAGGGAGGGGAGGGTCCCGGGACACTTCCAGGATTTGCACAGCATCTCAGCAGCGTGCCCAGAGCTCAGTCCGCGACCGGTTGCCCCCGGAGAAAGAATTACGACTTGTGAGTTTGGAAAGTGAGAAGTCGCCCGGGTTCCCCCCGCCCGAGACATGTGGGGTGGGAAGTTCAGGATGCATTTCAACTGCAGAGACCCAGGTGATTTAGAAGGTAAAACATTGGCGATTGTGTCAGATTTCCACACCTTCCCCCTGCAGGTCCAGCGCCCCGCTCCCCACACTGTTGGCCCCGAGGCCCCCTGACGACAGCCAGCTAGGGGGCTCCCGTCTGCAGGTTAGAGCCCCCCGCAGCCCCCCACCCCCCGCTCCCTCACCCCCCACCTTCCTCGGACGTGATCCCGGCCGGGCCACCCGGGGTGCCTGCGGTCTGGCCGAGCTGGCGGGCCCGAAGCACACACTGCCCCATTGTACACGAGCCCAGACTGGCCACAGGCCAGACCCGGCCCCGCGGCAGCATGGCTTTTTAAATCCCACCATTTATGTATTTGGTTTGGTAGCTTTAGGTCGATGATGTACTTAATTTCACCTCGACATTGAGTTTGAATGAACTGAAAGGAAAACACAAATATATAAAACAATGGCTGGCCGGCTCCAGGTGGGGGACAGGTGTTTCCTATCTGGATATCCCTCTGTATTTGCTCCATCCGCTTCCCCCGGGAGCGGGGTGGGCCCTGAGGCAGTTTCTTTTAAACAGTTTTGTGATGAATGTGCAGTCGGGGCCCAGCTGGGCGCCCCTGGGGCAGCCCTCTCTTGGGCCTTTTAAACACAGCAGTTACAGGAGGGTTCACCTGTCACATAAGTTGTCTGAACCCAGGGCTAACGACTTGCGACAGCGTCGGCGAGGGAACTGTCTACAGATTAGGTGAGACACCCCAAAACTCTCCCTGCCTTCCTCCCATAACCCCACCTACACTCGTGCTAAAGGGGGTTTTTTAAAAGAAGTATCAAAAGGACAGAAGAGCAGAGTAACACAATTAGCCGGTAAGCCCACACGTTTTAGAGAAGTTGCTTTTGCTCTGGTGTCAGGAAAGAGCAGGGCCTGGCCTCAGGCCGGTGACAGCTGTTTGCCTCGGGGGGTCTAGGCAGTCCTCCCCGCCACCCTAGGTCCCCGGAATGAGGCTGTGCCGACCTTTCAGGGCAGCCGGGCACCGTTCCTACGGCCAGAATCCTGGGCATTGTCCTCCTCAGCCACCGGGCAGCTCCTTGGGGTGTGACCACAAAGTCACAGGGCACCCCACGCTTGGAAGGGGGCCCCGCCCATGGCGATTAGTGCTCCGCTATCACTGTCCTGACACATCACCATTTCCCCTTGGACTTGTGCTTGGTGGATGAAGTCCAGTGGCCCAGCGACCTGCTGGGAGGGCTGGGGGCAGGTGCCAAGCCGCAGGGTGGGCCCGGGGCTCCTGTGAGGGTCTGCACTTGCAGTAAAAACACATGGTGACAGGTCAAGAGGGAAACCACAGGAAAAGCTTTTTTTTTTTTTCCTACTTCTTGAACAAGGGACCCTGTGTTTTCACCTGGCACTGAGGCCTGCAAATTATATAGCTGGCCAAGCTCAGTGACCCGGGGTCCACTCTGCATGTAGAGAACATACACCTCTGTCAGGGGCAGGGGCATCAGGTCCAGAAAAGGCCCTGCTGCCGACCAGCATGTTGAAAAAGGAGGCCACGGAGCGGGGAGGAGCCAAGCTAAGGCATCAAGGCAAAGGTGAAACCAAGTTCCCCAGAAACCACAGTTCCCTTGCCAGGTTTATGAACCTCTCTGTCCAAAACTGTATTCTCTTTCTTATCCTGACCCCATCCCCCTCAAGACTGAGGAGAATCAGAGAAAAGTGGGGCTTGAAACAAAGCAGGACACTGCAGGGCCTTCCCAAGCACAAAAACACCTCTGTGTCCCACGTTTCTTGTCTGCAGAAAAAGGCTGTAATCCCATAGGTCTTCCCTGAGTTCCAAAGAGCAGACTCAAGCAGTTACTAATTAGAGAAGTGAGGGAGTGAGGAAACAGAAAAAGCAGTTAAGTGAGAAAAGTAATGACAGCTTAAACAACAATCAGAGTCCTAGGTGCTCCTCACAGAACGGGTATAACAATCTGATGTGTATCTTTGAGTTGTTCTGCAGAAACTGGGACCCCCGCCCAGGTGGGGGATGGTAATCACACACTCACCACAAGCATGCAGACCCCAGACTGGCTGGAACCAGAAGACTGTCGGTCAAAAATCCCAAAAAACCACGATTACCTCACCACCAACCAATCAGAAGAAGGGTCCATGAGCTGCAACCCTCATCCCAAATGTTGCCTTTAAAACCCCTTCCCTGAAAATCAGTGAGGGGGGCTGGATCTTTTGAGTGCGAGCTGTCCATTCTCTTTGCTGGCTGCCCTGCAAATAAACGCTGCACTTTTCTTCACACGCCCCAGTGTCAGTAAGTTGGCTTTGGTACATGGCGGGCAAGGCTGGCTCTGTAACAAAGGGTGCCAGGCCCAGGGACAAAGGTCTGAAGTGGCCTCGACAGCCCGTGGGCTGTGTGAGAACAAGCAATGAGCTCCTGCATCACTGGCAACTTGCAGGTCTCCCTGGGAGAACACCCAACATCACAGGGACCCCAGGCCCTCAGGGCTTGGGGACAAGTGCCAGCATCTGGACACACAAGGGCCTGGACACAGGCCCCCACAGGACACAAATGAATGAGTGTACATGCCACAAAAGCCTGGAAGAAAACACAGAAAACTCTTCACAGTGTTCCTCAGCAAGGTGGGCAACTGGGTTTCTACTTCCTCCTTCATATATTCTATGTTTACCAAATTTTCCACAATGAGCAGTCATTGCAAATACAGCCAGAAAAATTACAGCATGTGTGTGTGTATGTGCGTGTAGCTGCACTGTACACACACTAAACAGACACACACATATTGTTAAGGCTAATGTCACGCTATCCTATCAGTCTACACCATCACCTGAGTGTATTCTCAGACACACATGTGTGTGCATTGTTCAGTTGCTCAGTCGTGTCCCACTCTTGGTGACCCCATGGACGGTAGCCCGCCAGGCTCCTCTGTCCATGGGATTTCCCAAGGAAGAACACTGGAGTGGGCTGCCGTTTCCTCCTCCAGGGGGTCTTCCCGACCCAGGGACCGAACCCTTGTCTCCTGCATTGGCAGGCAGATTCTTCACCACTGAGCCAACAGAGAAGCGTTTCGTATTATCGTTGAGGAGTCTGGTCACCTGTTCTTGCTTTTAGGCAGCAGTTGATAAACAGCACTCAATGTAAGAAGTGGTGAAAACTTGAGTAAGAATCCGTGCATATTTCTGGGAAAGTGACCAGCTCCTTGCCTGTAGCCCCAGCACAGGACGCAGATGTGCGTGTCCTTGCACACAGGGACACACACAAACGCTCATGGCACACACAATCCACACCTAATCCCCACTGCCATTTCTTACAGAGCCCAGACTGGGCTGTCTGTCACAGGTCAGCAATAGGTACTTGTTAAGTAAATAAAGGAATGTCATGATTTTATTTCTCCTAATGAATCCCCAGGAGACACTTGCCCTCCCTGTAACCGCCGGCTTTCCTCGCAAGAACCTTCGCTGTGTATCTTCCTCTGACCTCCAGTCACTCCAGCTTAACAGACAACCTGGGGCTGGGAGTCATGTGTGACCTCTGCCCCCAGAGCACGGAGCGGACGGAAAAGGAGCCTCAGCAGTGACTGTGTGAGTGAAGCAGCGGGCCACCGGCCGTCCTGACAGCTGCCAGGGCTCCCTCCTGCGCAGCAGCGCGGCGGCCTGCGGGCCATCCAGAGAGGGCGCCCCGGGCCGCGTCTGTGCTCAGTGACGGCGGGGCTTCCACGGCCGCACGGTGTTGTCCGGGGCGGCATGGGAGGGGCTCGTGGCAGTCCGGGGTTTTAGGCTTGCTGGCTTAAATAGCCCTTCCCCCTAATTTTAAACAGAAGGAAACTGAGGCTTGAGCAAACAGTGAAGTCCTCCAGGTGACCCCAGACTGACCTGAATCGGGAGAGAGCATCAGCAGAACCTGGGCCACCAGAACCGCCTGCAGGGAGGTCCCCCTGCAGCAGAGCAGAGGGTCTCAGCTGGAGGGGGCACCCCATCCCCCCACACCCCCCAGTCTGAGAGGGCCAAGTGCAGAAGAGGTGAGCTGACTGTGTTCGCCCTCAGCCTTTCCATGGGCCAGTTGTAACCGTATCGCCTGGGGCTGAGCTTAACAGGGAAAAAAATGATCAATGGCTCATTCAATACCCTCAGGCTACCAGCTTTCCTCAGGATATTTTCCATTCTCTTAGCCCCCAAAATCACTTTTTATGAAAAAAAAACTATATATGAAATCAATATAAAGATATTTTTAAAAGTTTATTTTGCTCTGTCTAGGAGCCCAATAAATGCATGTATCTGTTAAATAAATACAGCCCCGGAACGTTTCATTAAGCAGCAGAGTCCTCTAAATTCCTGGTCAGGCCCAGCCCTGTGAAAGGAACCGAATTTAAGAGCCGCGAGAATGTCCCCTTGGCGGGGGCTGCCCCACCACCCATCACAGGGTCCTTTGTGGGCCTGAATATGTGTTGGCTTGGGGAAGAGAAAATGCATTTGCCAAAAGGGTTATTATTACCTTAGCAGTGATTCATTTAAGTGGTTTCCCGGGAGTGGTGTTTTATTAGGATTTCTCGGCTCTCAGCTTGGTTCTTTCCCTGCTGTGGGCAGGGCCACATTCCTGAGATACTGGGGTGTTCCTAACTCACAAACAGCCCATTCACTGCGCCCCGGGGGCCTCCACAGGCAGTTCCCACATCCCCACGCTGGGCCTCCAGCCCCAGCCCCTGCCCACCCCAGGTGCGCTGACCCCTGGCCCTAGGCGGGCCTGGGCTTGGGAGCGTCCACCTACAGGAAGGACAGTGAGGTTCCCCTCCCTGGTTCCCAGAGCTCGTGAGGCCCACAGGGGTTGGGGCGCCCTCCTGCACTCAGGTCCCCTCCCAGGGGGTCCTGGCCACGCGGCTGCCCCATCAGGCTGTGACCTCCAGTCCTCGCTGGGACCCTGATTGCACCACGGGAAGACGAAGCTTTGAGAAAAGAAACTGCTCATAAGTAAAGTTTGCAGGTGAACCAGGCTGTCAAGATATGGCTCCTCAATAAACAGATAACCGATGTTTAAAGATGAACGTGCGATTACGAAGGCTGCAACGTTTGTCACAGGTCTGTTCTCAGGGTTTGCTAGAAAAAGAGCAGTTTTTGACACGATTATGACATGACTATCGTATCTGGACAGTCAAAGTGGATGTCCCGACACCCACAGCCTGGCAGGGGGTGGTGGTGGTGGGAGTCACACAGAGGGGGCACTTCTGTCCTAGAACTGGACCTTCAGCCCCAATCCACCTTCATAACCAGCTCCTGCCCAGCCCCTGCTCGGCTCCATGCAGGTGAGGGGAGACCCGCGTTCCTCCCGGGACACATGGACCAGAAAGCCACAGAGTAGCCACCAAAGCCCCGTGAGGAGCACAGCTTGATGGGGAGGGCCTCCTGTGTAGCTGTGGATTCTGGGTCCTGCCAGTCTCCGCAGAGTCTGAGGATGTGCTAAGTCCCTCGGTCATGTCCGACTCTTTGCAACCCCATGGACTGTAACTCACCAGGATCCTCCGTCCATGGAATTTTCCAGGCAAGAGTACTGCAGTGGATTGCCATTTCCTCCTCCAGGGGACACATTTTAGGAAGTGTGACCCTGTAGTGTCCAGACCAGGAGGAGTCCCTCCAGACAGAAGCAAGTGCCCACCCCCACTCACTTCCACTCACCTCCACCCACTCCTCCGAGAGGGCAGGTCCTCCTGCCGAGGAAGACACCTCTCCCTTCATGGCGCCCTGACCCTCTCACAAGCCACTGACACAGCAGGCCCCCTGCCCCGATCCCGTCTCTCCTCTCGCAGCTGCAGCATCCAGGACAGTGGCCACTGGCCACACAAGGCCACTGGAGGGCGCTGGGAGGGCCACACACACTGCGGGTGTCGACTACTCGGCACAAAAGGGGACAAGCCACATCTCACTGATAATTTGTGTACAGATTATGGATTGAAATAATATTTTAAAAGAGTTAAGTAAACTACATTACTAAAATGAATGCCACCTGTTTCGCTGTTTTAACAGTGGCATAGATGTACGACAGAGGCTGAGATGGCTGGGTGGCATCACTGACTCGATGGACATGAGTCTGAGCAAGCCCCAGGAGTTGATGATGGACAGGGAGGCCTGGCCTGCTGCAGTCCATGGGGTCACCAAGAGTCATACATGACTGAGCAACTGAACTGAACTGTCATGTTAAATTTTCTCACAGCCACTTGCTAAAAAAGCAGAAAAGAAGCAGGTGGAATCAGCTAACAGCCGTGAGGCCCGTGTCACACCTATGTGTCCATCGCTGCCTGAGACCATCAGGTCGCAGCTCCATCCTCCCCAGCAGCAGCCTCGCCACCAACTCAACGGAGAACACCACCCTTGGCTGGTGATGTGGTCCAGAAAAGCCAGGGAGCACCCTCAACTGACCCTTATCTTGGGTGGACCCAGGGACCCAGATCCTGGTCTAGCAAGGTGACAGCTGGCACCCACTTTGGTTCAGCCTCCCCACACCCCTCCTTGGGCCCCCTGCCCCAGCTCCCACCTCCCTCATCTCATCTCCCCTCTACCAGAAAGTCACAAGCTGCCAGCAGACACACCCCACAAGGTGCCCTTGAGCATCGCTGCCCTTGCCCGGACCGTGCCCAGGCCTTGTAGGGTCATCCCCGCTTGGTGCTCACCTGCTAACCGTGTAGAGTTTCTCCCTGCAACTCCGCCAGCGACATCTTACCACTGTCTCACGTCCTCTGCACAGGCGGACTCACATTTAAATCACGGGGACATTTAAATCCGAAGGCATGAGCATGCTGCAATTAGAGTGAGCACAGAAGACAGCTTAAAGGTCAGGGGTCTCAGGTCAGCAGATGTTTCCAACCGCGCCCCATGCTCCCTTCCCCGCAGCTGATGCCCAAGGTGGCTCACCCTGCGACGGGCTGCCCCGGGGCCCAGGCCTCTACTGGCGGTTAGGAAACGGAGGCTCAGGAAAGGTGGGCGATGCCCAAGGTGGCCTCGCTGGTTTATGGCAGAGTGGAAACCACAAACAGGGTTTGGGTGATTCACTTTTTCCCCTAGCTTATTGGATTTTTAAGCTACAGAGGAGCAATGAAAGATGGAAGAAATCAGAATTAATACTGACCTGCTGGTCCAGCTGGGAGCAGGTGACCCAAGAGAAGAAGGCAGGGGTGATGAAGGCAGAAAACAGCTTTTGATGCGAAGCACAGCCCAGTTCTCCTATTGTCTCCACCTGCATGGGGGGCGGGGCACACGCGCTGCCCCTGGTGTTTTGGAAGCAGTGTGGCGGCAAACGGGGACGTGAAGAGTCTGTCCGGGAACGGAAACCAACTTTGCCTGGAGCAGCCTCATCTGAGCAGGTGCCCCCCGGCCTGCTTACGTCCTTACCTCTAGTCTCTGTGTCCGTTTACCAGCCTCTGAAGAGCCTCACCTTGTGGGCGAGAGCACCAGAAGTTATAAGACTCTCGTGCTGGGGACTTCTCTGGTGGTCCAGGGGCTAAGGCGCCACACTCCCAATGCAGGGAGCCCAGGTTCAATCCCTGGTTGGGAAACTAGATCCCATGTGCCGCGACTCAGCATTCACATGTGGCAACTAAAGATCCTGCAGGCTGCAACTAAGACCCAGGGCAGTCTAATAAATATATAAATAAAAGTAAAATATTTTGTAAAAAAAGAGCCTTGTGATGCTGAGCGCATGGAGTCTGAGAGTCAGCACTCTGCGTGTTTGAGGAATGAACAAACCACAGGACATTGCTGCTCCCAGGACCAAAGGGACTGACCATCCTTGTGACTGCGACAATGAGGAGGGAGGCAGTGAGAGTCCCCACCCCACCTGCACCCATGCAGCCTGTGTCACGCTGAGAATGGCAGGACCAGGGCATGAAGAGAGGGTGGGGACCTGGGGACCTGCTCCATCCCACCCTGACCTCAGAACATACGGACTCTTCCCTTCACGTGCTGCCCAGGAAAGGAAGTGCCGTAAAAAGGGCCGAGGTCGCGGCCAGCCTCCTTTTGAATCTGGAAACCTCATCCCTGCTCTCCCCTCGAGGGAGGAAACGTTTCGGGTTGGAGGAGTGGGAAAGGGGCGCCTGTACTCGGGGAGAGGAGCCTGCAGGTCGGCTGTGGGCCGAAGTCCCCACACGCTCCCCCCTCTGCTGCCTTCCCAATCTGCCGGAACACTTAAGCAGACCTTTTGGGAAGGACTTTCTGGCACAAAATAATAGCCATTGGTTTAGCTAAAAGCCAGAGCAAAGTAAGAATGGGAAGCACAAGTCCAATTTCTCAGTTATTAATTTTACGAACTACATGGGGTAGAAGTTGTTCCCTGCATCAACCTTCCTTTGCCATGGATGAATGTAAATAGACAGAACTTCACTGGTGATTCTGGTCAAAATACTGAAACAGGAAAGTTTACAAGCAAAAGAGCTGCTTTTCTTGTCTGGTTCTGTTACAACCAGCCCCTTGAGTTTTCCTCGAGTTTATTTCAGCTGGAAGGCAGTCTCCTGTTCATTCTCTAATCTCTGCAACCCAATTAATGTGCAACATTGGATGAAACATTATTGCATCCTGTGTTTTTCTGATTGTAAAAGGAATTCATGTTTCTTTTGCTTCTGGGATGAAGCAGATCTACTTTTCCCTAAGCACAACTAAAAACCCTGAACATTATATGTAAAACGAACATAAAACTCAGTGAGAGGTGGAGAGAAAATGGTAGACCAGGGTCCCCGGGACAGCACAGTAGGGGATGCAGAGCTTTTCTTTTGCCTCATATATTCTAGACTTGGATATGAACAAGGCTGAAACCCAGAACTCTCAACGGGCAAACACCCCAAGAAAACAACAAAAAGCTGTTCTCTGTGGCCAAAGGATCAGAAAAGAGGCAGCCTGACCAGACAGAAAACATTTAGAGAATGACTGATCTGTTGCAGCCAAGTACCATAGAGAATACTGTGCCCCCCCCCACCCACTTCACCTACAACAGCAAAGACTTTTTTGCCAGGGAACTCAGACCTCTACTTCTACCAGGCAGTGACAAGGCAGGACCCCTCCTCCACCAGAGCAGTTCACAGGCTTCAGATGAAAATCCCTCATCATACCAAGAACCAGAAAGGTCTCAAACTGCGTGAAAAAAAAAATCAATAGATGTCAACAGTGAGCTGGCAGACATTAGAGCTGTCTGACAAGGATGTCAAAAGCCACCATAATAAACAGGTTTCAACAAGCAATTACAAATATGATTGAAGCAAATGAAAAAAGTGAAATGAAACAAATGAAAGTCTCATCAAAGGAAGTCTCAACTAGGAAATAAAATATATTTTAAGGGAAAATTAAGAACTAAAATGTTTAATAACAGAAATAAAAAGTTCAGTTGAGAAGCTCAACAGCAGAATGGAGAAGACAGAGGAAAGGCTCAGCGAACCAGGAGACAGAAGAGCTGACACCATCCAAACTGAATACTGAGGGAAGATGTTCTGGAAAAAAAATGATAAAGTCTCAGAGACCTGTGGGAATACAACAAGGTCAAATGCTTACGTCATCGGAGTTCCAGGAGGAGAGGAGAAAGAGGAACGGGTTGAAACATATTCAAATATATAATGGTTGAAAACTTCATCAATTCAGCAAAAGAAATAAACCTCTAGATTCAAGAAGCTGGGCAAACACCAAACAAGAGAAACCCAAAGAAATCTGTGTCAAGATACATTATCATTACATATCTGAAAACTCAAAACTCAAGACAAAAAAAAGAGATCTTGAAATCATCTAGAGAAAAACATCTTATGGTAGAGAATAAACAACTAGAGTGACAGCAGTTTCTCATAAGGAACCAAGGAGTCCAGAAAAAAGTAGCACAGTATTTTTCACATGTCAAAACAAAAGCTGTGCCCAGAATGCTATATCCACAGGAAATATCCTCCAGAAATTAAGGAGGAAATCAAGACATTCTCAGACAAATGAGTATTAACAGGATTTGTCACCAGCAGACCTGTCTTAAGGAATCACTGAGAAAATTCTCTAGACATAAAGGAAGCAACAGAAGAAGGAAATTAAGGGTGTCAGAAAGGAAGAGAAAGACACGGAGAATCACAACAGGCCTTTCTTCTCCAACAGAGTTTTCCAGATTATTGATAAACAAAATTATAACACCATGTGATGTTTCAGAAGAACTGTTTAAAACACTGATATTATACATGTGCTTAGTCGTGTCTGATTCTTTGCAGCCCCGTGGATGGTAGCCTGCCAGGCTCCTCTGCCCATGGAATTTTCTAGGCAAAAATACTGGAGTGGGTTACCATTTCATACTAAAGGGGATCTTCCTGACCCAGGGATCAAACTTGTGTCTCCTCCATTGGCAGGAGGATTCTTTACCACTGAGCCACCAGGGAAGCCCGATATTATCCATGGGGGATAGTCAAGGGACGTAAATTGAGGTTTCTGTACTTAGCACAGAGGGTCTTAGGTTTCTATACTTAGCATGACCAGATCTTAGCATGGATCTGGTCAGCCTGACCTGCAGAGTTACATCCAGTCCAGCAGTGCCCTCACCCACACTGTACAAGGGACTGCACGGGGGCCTCATCCAGCCCCCCTCCACGGGGGAGCAGCCCACATTGCTGGGCCAAGGGTTGTCCTTCCTACGGCCTCTTGCAACCAGATGGGAAACCATATGTGTCTCGCTGAACGCCACCTGGGAAACGAGACTGGGGTGACGAGCTGCTGTCCAGAGTGCACGGCTCTCAGAGCTGCCCATTAGTCTCCCCAGACTTGCTCCCACAAGAAAGCACATTGTTTCAACCTCCAGGGACAGCTGGAGGGTTTAAGACACTGGAGAACTTCACCCAATGCACAGCATCAAGTGCGGTGGAGGGGCTTCAAAACGGCTGCCGCCCAACCTCTTGGGCCCGAAGCCACGGTCAGAAGCTTGGAAGGAAAGTTCCATTCCTTCTCCATCCACCCATCCGTCCTTCCTTTGTACCTTCCTGACCCTCAGGCCTCCTGGTTCTGCAGAGAAGCAGAGGCCCTGTGCTCAGCACCTACACCATGCCCATCTGTCTGTCCATCCATCCATCCATCTGTCTACCTGGGAGGGGTCTGACCGCTCAGATGGACAGCACCCCTAGCGCAGAGGACTTCCTCATTCCAAAGTCCCTCTCTAAAAGGCTGCTGGCCACTGCTGTGCTTTTCCTTTTAGGGGAAAGCAGAACAGTTCTAAAAGCTGCCTCTGGGGGACAGGCCCCGCCAAGGGGGAGTCAATTCGAATAGAAATTAATATTCTCTTGAAAACCATCAGTAACATCGCAGGGTCGCCAGGGCCTGACGAGACTTGTGATGGAGCCACGTGCGCCCAGTTTCAGCCCTCCCTCCACCCTGGACTTCGTGAGGGTGGGGAGGGGCGCTCAGGCAGGAAGCCGGGTGGGGAACATGGAGGGTAGTGGGAGACAGCGAGGAGGAGGAGTCTGTGAAACTGACGACTGCCAGAACGGCCTCACACACTCGAAGTCTGATCGAAGGGCGAGGGCAGCCTCCCTGCTTTGGAAAAAGCTCTAAACACATTACTGGAATGTGGACACACCTCAGGCCCACGGCCACGGAGGCTGAAAACGAGGCTCACTAGAAGCAGCTTTGGGAAAGACGAAGAATGTGTGGTCAAGGCACATGCAGGGTGCAGCCTGGGGAGCCCAGGCTAGGGGGCCCAAGGGGCATCCATGCTATCCGAAGGCTGACTCCGACCGTGCCCAGGATGCCAGGGTTAAAGCTGAACCCTGAACCATGACCTTTCACCACCCTCTGCCTGCCCTCCTCACTCCCAATTGTTCAGATTGTTCTGGACAAAACCACTCCTCTTGAGGTCCACAGGACTCAGGACATGTCACGCGGTAGCCAGAATCCCCGTGTCACCGGTGGAGCCCCTCCCCGGGGCCCACAGGACAACCCCTTCCTTCCACAAGCCACCCTGTTGTCTCTCTTCGGCCACCAGCTGAAAGTCCCAGAGCAGGTCCTAATCCCGGGCACAGTGGCTGCTGCTCAGCAGGGGCTCAAAGATGCGCCAAGAATTGCATTTCCTGGGGTTGCCATGACAACAACCACAGTTGGCACTGAAAACAACAGAAATGCAGTCTCTCACCGGTCAGGAGGCCAGAGGTCCAGAGCCAAGGCTTTGCAGAGCTGGCTGCTGCCTGCAGGAGGCTCTGGGGGAGTGCGTTAGAGGCCCCGCCCCAGCCCCCACAGGCTGGCAGCAGCCCTGGCTTCTCTGCAGTGGAGCCAGCCAGCCAGCTCCCTCCACGTCCCCTCCGAGCCCAGACCTCCCGCTCCTTCCTCTCTGAAGGACACCAGTCGTTGGCTTTAGGGCCAGCCCGGCTCCAGTGGGCCCTTGTCCTAACTGACTTCCCTCTGCGAAGGCCCTGCTTCCAAACAAGGCCACATTCACCGGTCCCAGGGTAAGAGCTCGACACGCCCTTTTCAGGGGTGCAGTTCAGCCTGCCTCAGGAATGGCTGAATGAGAGAAGGACAAAGGCCCCAACGGGAAGGCGCCATAAGGTAGACATGTAGGGCGGTGCTGATACCTTCCTTTCCTCATCACTCATTATCCCACCAGCCAACCACGAGCAGAAGCTCTGACCCCCTCGGCAATTCTGACCCACGCACTTCTCTCCATCCTCCACCACTGCCCCCCACCAGCCACCAGCATGGTCCAGGCTGCCAGGATCAAAGCTAGCCTTGGGCAATAGTCAAATCATTGTCCTTCACTGGCCGTCAAGGCTGGCTCCCATGGCCAGGATGCATGCTGTCTGCTAAGTCGCTTCAGTCGTGTCCAACTCTTTGTGATCCTAAGGACCATAGCCGGCCAGGCTCCTCTACCCATGGGAGTCTCCAGGCAAGAATGGAGTGGGTTGCCATGCCCTCCTCCAAGGGATCTGCCGGACCTGGGGGTCGAATCTGCGTCTCCTATGTCTCCTGAGTCGGCAAGAGGGTTCTTTACCGCTCGTGCCACAGAGTGCCCCTTTCAAAGTGCAAGTCCCATCTGGCTTTCCCTGCTTAAGCCAGTAGATGGCTTCTCAAGGCCGTGGGATGAGGATCAAAGTGCTAACCAGGCCTAGGGGGTGCTCCACGGCCTCTACCTGCGCCTGGAGGGGCTGAGAGGAGGCAGCCAGGCTGGAAGGAGGGAGGGAAGGACGAGGTGACTGGGTGCCCTTCCACCCCAGGCGTCTGCATAAGCTCCCCACTTCCTCCGTGCTCAGACCTGCCCCTCACTGATGTCAAGTTAATCACTCAACCTAAGAAAGAACTGGAGAAATTTTATTTGAGCCAAACTTGAGGGCTGTAAACCTGGGAAGAGCATCTCGCAAAGCTCTGCAAACTGATGGGTGGATTAGAAATCAAGACACAGCTTGAGACAGAGGGCTGTACATCAAACAACCGACTACGGACAACTCGCATGGTCCAGATGTAGGTGTCACCCCAGTGGTCGTGTGACCCCTTCAGATCAGGAAGGAATGCTACCTTTGAAGGAGTCGTCTTGTTGATCTGGAAGAAGGCTGCTCTTTATGGCTGAGTGGGAGTTCTTGCCCACGGGGAGGTTTGGTCCGTGCAGAATGCAGACACACGATACACAGTGAGGGCAGCGAGGGGGCAGAAGGGCAGAGAAGAATTTTAGGTTAAATGTTTCTTGCCTTGCCAGAAAATATGAATTTTATTTCACACCGTTCTCCTAGTAAGGGCTTCCCTAGTAGCTCAAACGGTAAAGCATCCGCTTGCAATTCAGGAGACCTGGGTTCAGTCCCTGGGTCAGGAAGGTCCACTGGAGAAGGAAATGGCAACCCACTCTAGTATTCTTGCCTGGAGAATCCCACGGAGCTTGGCGGGCTATAGTCCTTGGGGTTTCAAAAAGCCGGACATGACTGAGCGACTAACACACACTCCCAGAAAACTCCCTGAGATCAGATTTCTGCTAAAGTGTGGCTTTCTATGGGGGCCCCTTTCACACACACACTCAGCCCTGATGCTTGATTAAACAGTGCTCCTTTCCTGGGCACCCCTTGCTCAGCTTCATTTAACCCCTCAGATAAGCCTAAGCAATGGACAACACACCTCCGGGTGAAGGTGTAGGCTGAGCTCCCGGAGCTGTGGACGGGCCCCGCCCGCCAAAGGAGCAGGAGACTCCGTTCACATCTCACTAACGGAGGGGAAACCCAGCAGGAGAGCGCGTCTCACGTGGACAACGATGCTGCTGAGAAGAGGCCAAACAGTAAAATGCTGTGAGGGGGCCCCCTCTCCGAACCTCCTCTCCCTCCGCACCCTTTCTCTCTTTACCCACTGTGGTCCCCGGCCCTGCTCTTGGTAGCTAACCCACCTCCCTGTCAATTCTTCCCAAGGAAGCAGCCTGAACAGACATTCCCACAAATTTGAAAATTCCCTGCAATAAATATGTCATGGGTGAAATAAGACAATGCATTTTCTCAGCCCTACATCAGGCCAAATTACATATCAAAGAACAATAAAACTCAGGATAAAAGCCCCATTTAACTTGCTGGATCCTTGGCTGCGGTCTGGCTTAAATGCAGTGGGTGGTGGAGCTGAGGCAGTCACTCTTCAAAGGTCTTCATACCTGGGCCCAACTCTGCTAGGCCTGAGCCCTAACCCGCTCCCCTCCCCACACCTGCCAGAGGGGTAAAACCCTGGAGAGGCTCTGAAGAACTGGGGGGGGGGCGTGCACGGACTAAGTCATTTCAGTCGTGTCCCACTCTTTGCAAAGGCCATGGACTGTAGCCTGCCAGGCTCCTGTGTCCATGGGATGCTCCAGGCAAGAATGCCGGATGGGTTGCCGTGGCCTCCTCCGGGGCCTTCCGTCATTTTATTGTTTGCCGTCACTGACAAGCATGAGGGATGCCAAAGACGCTCAGAGTCAGGCACCAGAGAGAGCCCCTCCTCTTGATTTACGAAGGAGGAGAGCGGGACGCAGAGCACAGTGACCTTTCTAAGACGGGAGTCCCAGGTGGCCCCAGGACTGCAGCTCCCGAAGCCCCTCTGGCCGGTTCTCTGTCCACAGAACCTGCTTTAGGGCAGATGCGTCCGTCTCCTTCACATGAAGACCATACGGGACTCAGATGCTCTAACCAGCCCCAGCAGCCTCTGCTTGACGTCCTGGCTCTGAGAAGCCACTGCTTTTGTTTTTCATTCCATTTTCTGTAAAGATTATGATAACGTCCTGAAGGTCCTTCTGAGTATCAGTGACGAGGTGACACTGGGTTGAGGGCTTCACCTGAGGTGGTTGATGAGCTATGACATAGACTTGAAGTGTTAGTTGCTCAGCTGTGTTCAACTCTTTGAGACCCCATGAACTGTAGCCCACCAGGCTCCTCTGTCCATGGGATTCTCCAGGCAAGAATACTGGAGTGGGTTGCCATGCCCTCCTCCAGGGGATTTTCCCAACCCAAGGATCAAAATCATGTCTCCTGCATTGCAGGCTGACTCTTTACCATCTAAGCCACCAGGGAAGCCCTATAGTCTAAAGGAAATGAGCAGGGAATTCCCTGGTGATCCAGTGCTCAGGGCTCAGCACTCTCACTGCCAAGGGCCTGGGTTCAATCCCTGGCCAGAGAACGAAAATCCCAGCATGCCTGCCTCCCCTCAAAAAGGAAATCAGCTTCACATCATTCAAGGCAGGGTCAGAGGAGGCCTCGTGCAGAGCCAGGACTTTCACCACTGCCCAATGGTGACGGGGCAGCCACCCTGCCCCAAGGGTGCCAGGGGAGGCATCCTCTCCAGCCCCCATGAAGTCAACAGAGGGGAACCCAGACCTCAGTCCCACCTAACAGGAACAAGGCCACATTCCCTTCTCCCAGTGACAAGGTGGCAGAGGGTGCCTGCTTAAATAGGTTTTAATAAAATCCTGGATACCTAAAATGTATGGGATACAACTGAAAATCACTAGTCACATTGAGGAAACCTCAACTTGGATGAGGGAAGATGGTCAACAGATGCCAACACCAAGATGACACGCGTGCTGGAATCATCTGACAAAGTTCTTTTAAAAACATTGTATGTATTCACTTGGCTATGCTGGGTCTCAGGTGAGGCATGTGGGATCTTAATGGTGGCATGCAGATTCTTCAGTTGCGGCATGCAAACTCTTTGTTGCAACATGCGGCATCTAATTCCCTGACCAGGGATCAAACCCTGGCCCGCTACACTGGAAGCACAGTCTTAGCCACAGGGCAGTTCCCTGACAAGGCTTTTAAAGCAACCATCATAACAATGCTTAAACAAGGAATCATAAATACACTGGAAATAAATTTTAAAAACAGAAGTCTCAGCAAATAAACAGAAGATATGAAGAAGAAGTTAATGAGAATTTTAGAATTGAATAATATAATAACCAAAGTTGGAGGGGTTGGGGGGTATTTTTTTGGAACTCACTAGATGGCTTCACAGCAGAGTAGAGAAGGCAGAGGACAAAACTGGTGAACTAGAAGAGAAAACAACAGAAATTACCTATCTCAACAGCAGGAAAAATACTAAAAACTTATAACAACACAGCCTCAGGGGTCTGTGAGATTATTAGTGAAAGATGACACATTCACGTCGCCAGAGGCCTGGAAAGAGGGGCAGACGGACAAATCCTCAAAGACACAACGGCTGAAATTTCCCCAAATTTGGCAAAAGACACAAACCTACAGATTCAAGAAGCTAAGCAAGCACCAAAGATGATAAACCCAAAGAAATCTGCACCAAAACATGTCACCTCTATGAGGAAAGCAACCTGAATGACATGGTTTCTCATCAGAAACTGCAGAGGCCAGCTCTTCACAAAGACAGCACCGAACTTGAAGAAGGAAGCCCCCGCCCTTCCCAAAGCCCAAGCCAAGGCCTTGAAGGCCAAGAAAGCAGTGGTGAAAGGTGTCCACAGCCACAAAAAAAGAGAAGATCCGGGTGTCACCTTCCACTGGCTAAAAACACTGCAGCTCAGGAGGCAACCCAAATGTCCTCGGAGGAGCACTCCCAGGAGTAACAAGCTGGATCACTATCTACCATCAGGTTCCCCAATCACAACCAAGTCAGCCACGAGGAGAGCAGAAGAAATCAATGCAGCAGAGTTCACTGTGGATGTCAAGGCCAGCGAGCACCACACTCAACACGCTGTGAAGAAGCTCTAAGGCTGACGTGGCTGAGGTCAACACCCCAATCAGGCTGATGGAGAGAAGAAGGCATTTGTTCAGCTAGCTCCTGAACAAATGGAGTGCTTTGGATGTTGCCAATAAAATTGGGATCACTAAACTGAGTCCAGCTGGCTGATTTCAGATATGAAAGCTTTCACCATATAAAAATAAATAAAAAGAACCTGCAGAGGCCAGAAGGAAGTAGGACAGTATTTCTCAGGCGCTGAACAGAACCGTCAGTGCAAACGCACTTCAGAAATGAAAGAGAATCCAAGACATTCTCAGATGAAGGAAAACTGTGAGGATCTGTCAATGGCAGAGCTGCCCTAAAGAATGACCGAAGGAAGTGCTTGAAACGTAAAGGAAATGACAAAAGAAGGATGCTGACTGAAACAACACAAAAAGTAAATCTATAAGTAAATACACCAGGTCAGGCTTTAGGAAAATATTTTGCTAAACATTCATATGTTTTCAGGCTTTTTCAATGGTTACCATTATCGGAGGCACCCATGGTGAGCACCTGGGAGATGGCTGAACTTTACTATACTTTTTAAAGCTAATTTAGAAGAGTTTCATTCGATTCTCATAACTTAAAAACAATATATCTCTGGCTACTTTGTTTCTCAAAATACTCCCCATCCCTATCTATAGATCAGATTTCCCACTGACAGAATTACATATTTGTAAAAGCTTTAATTTTATCCCCAAGTTCATTCCAAATAGAATTGACAGATTTAGCAAATAAAAATATGTGGTGCCCAGTTAAATTTAACTATTACACGGGACACAGTTACACTACAAACTATTCCTTGCTTATCTGAAATTCAAATGTAACTAGGCATCCTGTACTGTCTGGCAACGCTATAGGGTTTAAATCACCAGCATCTATAGGATAGGAGCTCTTCCTGAGCAGGAAAACAACCCTCCAGGGTGGGGGGCACAGGGGTTTGGGAGAGGCCACCACTTATCTGGGAGGGAAGAGAAGGCGTCCCAGCAGAAGTGGTATCTGCCCCCCAAGAAGGTTTCCAGCACCGCCTGTGGGAAGGAGCTGGCATGAGGGGGTTGGGGGGCGGAGGGAGAAGTGGCTCCAGGTGACTAGGGGGTGGGGGTGGGGGCAGCGGGGCCAGGAAAGAGCTGGAGATGATGACATTTACACGGAAGAATCGCTTGCAATGCAGGAGTCCTCAGTTCAACTCCTGGGTCAGGAAGATCCCCTGGAGAAGGGATAGGCTACCCACTCCAGTATTTCTGGGCTTCCCTTGTGGCTCAGCTGGTAAAGAATCCACCTGCAATGCGGGAGACCCCGGTTCAATTCCTGGGTCAGGAAGATCCCCTGGAGAAGGGATAGGCTACCCATTCCAGTATTCTGGCCTGAAGAACTCCATGGACAGTCCATGGAGTTGCAATGAGTCAGACACGACTGAGTGACTTTTACTTTCACACGGGCAGGTGGGAGGGGGAGCCACCTTCAGGGAAGCTCCTTCCAGAGGTGCAGGGAGGACGGAGCAGACGGCAGACAGGACAGGTGCGAGGAGCAGTCCCAGCTGGCACAGGAGCACCCAGGCAGTGGACGCGGTGAGGATGGAAGGGGAGGGGGGGCAGGAGGTGGTGCGAGGCACCAAGGAGCCCCCACCGGCCTCCCCACTCAAGCCCAGTTCAGCAGTCTCTTGCACAGCATTCTCTGAGTCCCTGCCCTGGGCCTGGGGGTGGGGGACCATCCCTGAGTTGCCATAGCAACAGAGGGGGAGGCAGGAGCCAGTTGAAGTTGGCGATACGGCTCTACCAAGCTGTTCAAGGTCTGTCCTCAAGTCGCCCACCCTGGCTGTTACTTGCACATTAAGTGTGGTTTCGTCTCGCACACCTGGAATTCCATTTGGGATTTATAGGCCTGGAAACTCGAGCTCTCCGGACTCCTGGGCCCCTCCACGCTCTGGAGCCACCCTCGAACCCACCACTCACCAAAGCTTGGCTCTCGTTCCTTCTGAAACCATATGGATATGGCATTTGGATTAAGTGCACATTTTCCAAGCCCCCTCCCCAGGCTGCTGATCGTGAAGCCAGATACCCAGATAGGAGACCCTGGGGGGATGGGGAGCCTGGGGACCCACTGCTGCACACCAGGGTTTCAGCAAGGGGCTCTCCAGGGGCTCTTTCAATCCACAGCATGCTTTCACTTTTGTGGAAAGACATTACTTGCCAGCATTTATGAAGCACCTACTGGAAGCTAGCCCTGCACGAGGGGCCAAGGACACACAGCCAATGAAAGGGCCGCCTCTTCAGAGCAAAGGACACTGGTTTCCCTAGAAAACCCCAGTCACTGTTCCAGCTCATTTTCCCCTACTTTAATCCCATTTGCAAAGTCCTTTCTGCCTCTTGCTGGTGGCTCAGATGATAAAGAATCTGCCTGCAATGTAGGAGACCTGGGTTCAGTCCCTGGGTCGGGAAGATCCCCTGGAGAAAGAAATGGCAACCCACTCCAGTATTCTTGCCTGGAGAATCCCATGGACAGAGGAGCCTGGCGGGCTTCAGTCCTTGGGGTCACAAAGAGTCGGACGTGACTGAGCAACTAACACTTTTCTGCCCCTCGAGTAACGCAGTCACAGGCTCATCTGGGGAGAGCTGTTATTCTGGCTGTCACAACATAATAGAGAGAAATTTCAATGAAAACTTCAGCATAAACAGTAACTGGTAAACTACATGAACTCTGAAGCCCAGACACACTTTGCCCTGTTGCCTGCGGGCAGCCCGGGGAGGTGACACAGCCTTGCTCTGCAAGCCTGTGAAGCCTGCAGGATGTGATCGCTGAGTTCCCAAGATCTCTGTGAAGCCCACCATCTATCACTCGCTTCAGACTGTGAAACAAATGCGATCAATGCCAGAGCCCTGGACTTCTTTACGAATCTGCCAGACCTCCTGCATGTTTCCTGAGGCTGCCAGTCACCCCACGGGTACATGTTGAGAAACATCGTCCTGCAGGGCAAGAACTAAGCTCATCTCCATGCACGCTCTCTGGGGCTCCATCTACTTTCGCTCCAGCACCCCTGCCCCTGGGGGGCAACCCAGACATTCTGGATCTGCAGAATCTCCTGACGGCCACCTCCCTCCTCCTGGGGGGCCCTCCCCGTTGCCCCTGAACACACGCCCGCAGGCCTCCAGGCTCTGCCCAGGCCATGCTTCACCCCATGCATGACCGACCTTCATCCTGGGGTGCCAAGGGAATTTCAGGGGCCTGGGTGGGCCATCTGAAGGTGTCAGGGGGGCAGCATCAGGGGACCTTGGTATGCAGAGGGGCAGGGGTGCAAACAGCACGGCGGGCGGTGGGGATGGCATGCCATGCCCAGGGGAGATGGCCTTTCTCTCCTCAGCTGTGATGGGCAGGAGATGGCACTGGGGGCCAACATGGAGGGCTTAGCAACCACCCCCCAAACCGGAGTACCCACCAGGGGCTGCAGTCACAGCTAGAGAAACCGGTTCACTAGAAACTTATGGGGCTTTTACTTAAAAACAATTTGCAGTTTGTACTATCGCGTCTTCCGATCAGGCCCTGGCACAGTCGTGTGGTTTATTTTTCTTCTTCTTGATCGAATATAAGGTGTGTGGTTTTAACAGCTCTACTGCGAGGTAAAGCCACATACAGTAAAATGCACACATTGAAAGTGCACAGACCCATACCCTTTGGCCTCCATGTCCCCCCGGGCTGCCCTCACCAGGTTCAAGGCAGGGAGCAGGGAGTGCCTCGTGCCCCCTGGTGACCCCTCCTCTCACCGCCTCACTGCCCCAAGGCAGGTGACGCTGGGTGGATTTCCATCACTAGAGCCAGCATTCTTTTAAATTTTATGTAAGTGGAATCCTGGAACATGCGGCCTTTTGTGTCCAGCTCCTCTCACCAAGCACGTTTTCAGGGTTCACGTTGCTGCAGCAGCTCTAGGCCGAGCCTCTTTAATCATAGGGCCGTTCTCCACCATATGGGTGCATCCTGGTTTACCTCCTCTCAATAGATACTGGAATTTTACCAATTAGTCAAAGTCACTCAGTCGTGTCCAACTCTTTCCGACCCCATGGACTATGCAGTTCATGGAATTCTCCAGGCCAGAATACTGGAGTGGGTAGCCTTTCCCTTCTGCAGGGAATCTTCCCAACCCAGGGAGTGAACCCAGGTCTCCCACATTGCAGGCGGATTCTTTACCAGCTGAGCCACAAGGGAAGCCCTAACCAGTTAGAGACTTCTAAACAAACGTGAAGACGTGAATACAAGTCTTTGTGTGGACGGACAAACCCCCGGGAGTGGAATCGCTGGGTCCTACGGCCAGAGGATACCATAGGTATGTTCACCTTTTTAGAAGCTGCTGCGGTGTTTTGGAAAGTGCTAGTGCCATTTCCGTTCCCACCAACAGCTAGGACTCTGTGCTTTCTGCCGGCCGGTCAGGCGTGGGCTCCCACCGCGGTTTCCCTGAGCGCCACCGAAGGGGAGCCGTCTTCCTGTGTCTACGGCCATGCGCCCTTCCGCTCGCATCGAGCTCCCATCCAGGTCTTCTCTGTTTGGCTGGCAGCCTTCCCTTCTTATCGGTTTGTACAAATTATTGACTTATTCCAGACGGGAGACCTTTGTCTCATCCCGAGTATCTTCTCCCACTTACCGCTTTGTCTTTCATTCAATTTATAGCATCTTTTGAAGAACATTTATTTTAATGCAGATTAATTTGTCAGTCTTCTGCTCTGTGGTTTATAATTTGTGCCTGTTTTAAGACCCTGAGATCACGAAGGTTTTCCTTTTTGTTTGCATGTTTTGGATTGTCTATCAATAATGCATCTGGAATTGGCTGTTTGTTGTGGTGAAACATGGAGATCCATTTGTGCATGTGTGTGCGTGTGAATACGGATCGCCACTGTTCCAACACCATCAGCCAATAGTTCATTTCTCCCGCTATCCCGCAGCGTCCGTTTCACCGTAAATCAAGCACAAACAAGGGTACGTTGCTCCATCCCTGGGCCCTCTGATCTGCCCAGTGGCCCTCTTGTCTCCTCGCCTACATAAGTCCACTCTCTCTTCAGCCTGACGCTGAGTCTTCATATCCGGGAAAGCATGACCTCTCAGCAAGTCCTTTTCCTTCCAGAACCTGTTGACTAGCTTCCTCCTTTTACGCCACCATGTGATTATCAGAACTGTCTTTCCAATTCAAAAAGAAACCACTAAGGATTTTAATTGGGACTGTGTAAATCTACATAGGTCAATGTGGAGAAATCTGACATACTTTATACTCTGTGTCTCCTCTGATATTTCCCACACTTTTCTTACATGTCTTTTGTCACACATATTCCTAGGTACTTGATTTCTATGCCATTGTAAATTGAACTTTTTAAGCCTTAATTTCTAATTTGCTAGTTTTGGTACACAGGATGCAATTGGTTTTAGAGTTGATTATATTCAACAACCTTATAAGCTTATTAATCTAAAAATGTAACTGTAAATATTTTTGGATTTGCTACACCTATTGTCAAACAACGAGTTCTGTTTTCACCTTTCCAATTCTCCTATCATTTGTTTTCCTTTGTCTGACTGCTAATTGTCTCAGTAGACCCAATCCAAAAGCCTGGTTCCGGGTGCCTTCCTTCCTCTTGGTTCCCCAGGTGCTTGACAGGAGCACTGTGAACCCAGGAGCTCGCCCCCACAGTGAGCCTGAGATGGTTTCCTGGTGGGGAGCTCAGTGTGCCCCTGCAAGTAGCTTCTAGTGGGTTCAAGTGCACCCCCTGGAGGGCTTCTCGGAAGCTCTCCAGCAAGCCCAGCCAAGCCCCAGAAGGCTCCTAAGCAAAGTGGACAGCACCTCCCTCCGCCATGCCAGCTTCCAGGTGAATCACGTAGGCATCCCAGTGAGGGGAAAGGTGGTGCTGGTGATGGAAGTTCCCACCTTCTGACAGCTCAGAGTTCTGGCCCATCAGTCTTGGAACAACAAGTATGGACCACCGCTAGTCTAGATCAACCCTGCCAACTTTTCTGCCATCTGTTGAGCTAAAACAACACTGTCTCCAACAAGGTCTCAATCCAGCCTCAGGGAGGGCTCCCTCCCTTCCATGTCTGTTCCGTCCTTGGGGGCTCTCCCGTGAGGTATCTTAGAATCTTCTTTCTTCCCCCTGGAAATAATTAATGATCCTTCCTTGCTCAAATTATTATGTGGTTCCTGTCTGCTGGACTGGACCCTGATACGTAACTGGTTCTGGGAGTGGTCGCAGGAGACACACCGGCAGAGAAGAGATCGGACTGATCTGCTGTGATTTTCAGCTCTAGCCGTGCTAAGCTCACTGTCAGTGTGAACAGGACGCCTGCAGGCAGCGGCAGCAGAGTTAATCAAGCCATGGCCTTGGGTTGCTTGTGAAGTACTGACAGAAGCAAGGGACTTCGAGCCCCTGTGGCAACTGAGGTTTTTTACCCTAAATGGTAGTAACATTGACTACAGGGAGTACAGTATGGAATAAAGCCTCGAGGGCACGAGAGTGCACACAGAGAAAAAATGACAAGTCATGGAGACTTAACCCCCAGGACAGGCAACAGTGAGAACTGGAATACTTCAATTCTCAAAATAATCTATTTTTTTCTTGCAGTCACAGGGCTGATAACTCTAAAAATCATACAGAAAAGTTACGTTGCTTGTGAACAACAGCTGGATTCAGTCTCACCAGCGTCTCAAGGGAAAGTCAGACATTGACCGGGAATGTGTGGGAGCATGAAACTGAGTGTGGCGACCTCTGGCTGGACCCAGGAAAACCGAACATCTTAAAACCCACAGTTGTCCTAAGCCTCCCTCGCCAGTAGAAGTCATTTGTCCACTACGTCTTAAAAGATTCTTCTTTGTTTGAAAATCCTGTAATAACCTTGCCAAGGGTAGATGCCTTGAAGGGGTCTTGTGGGTCTATTCTCAAGACCCATAACCACCGTTCTGTGCCACCAGACACATGACAGTTCAGATCACATGCTCCAACGGGCCAGGAACACACCTGGTAACTCCAGGTAGAACAGCTTACACACCTGGAAAACTGTTGTTCAGTCACTCAGTCATGCCCAACTCTTTGCGACCCCATGGACTGCAGCACGCCAGGCTCCCTTGCCCTTCACTATCTCCCAGAGTTCCCTCAAACTCATGTCCATTGAGTTGGTGATGCCATCTAACCATCCCATTCTCTGTTGTCCCCTTCTCCTCTTGCCCTCAATCTTTCCCAGAATCAGTGTCTTTTCCAATGAGCAAGCCCTTTCTAATATACATGTCTGGAACATATATCAGAAACATGGGAAACATGTCAAGTGGACTCTGAGGGTGTCAAACCACGGAGGGTGGAACACAGCACTAGTTGAGGCCAAGTTCGTGGAGAACGGTGAAGTGACTAGAGTCCAGATTTAGTGCACTCACTTGAGCAGATGGAGGTGTTTATAAACAACACGTCTGGTTGTCTGGCAAAGTTTCTACTCAGAAACGGTCTACGTTTAGCAAGACTGAGATGCCAGGGCTGCCCTGGCACAGAAGAGGGAATCCAAACGCCTAGAGACCCAGGACAGTTGAACTGGATGCAGCCTGCGTAATCCGCACACCACCTCCCAGCTATAGCCTTCAGGAGGCCCAGGAAGACTAAGGCGCTGAGAAACACGAGGAAGAGGAGTGCTCACACCCTTGGGAAGCTCCGCAGCTGCTCTCCTCAGCAGCAGATGGGATGGGGTGTTGCTGCACCAAGATGAGCCCCCCAACGTTAACGGAGATGATGAGATTCCAGACGAGGAGAGCCCAAATGGCGGGAATTGACCCTCAAAGGCAAGGGGAGGGGCATGTCTGCCAAGAAAGACAACAGATGTGCACCCATCATCAAAGCAGCCTGATCCACAGGGATCTCTGACAGCAGTTACTTGAACATGGTACCTCAAGAATCGGCTTCCCAGATGGCTCAGTAGAGAACCTGCCTGCCAAAACAAGGGACTTGGGTTTGATCCCCGGGTCGGGAAGACCCCCTGAAGGAGGGCATGGCAACCCACTCCAGTATCGTTGCCTTGGAAATCCCATGAACAGAGGAGACTGGCAGGCTATACAGTCCACGGGGTCGCAGAGTCAGATACGATTAACTAAACAAACAACAAAAAAACCCCTCAGGCTATGAGTACTGACGAATCTATAAAGCAGGAAAGAATCAAACACCCGACTTGAGTCACAACTCTAATACAGACTGCCTCTCACCTAGCGCCCGGGCCTAACTCAGTTCACAGGCCAGACTCCCTGACTGAAGGGGAGGCTGGAGCCCCTGGAGGAAGAAGCCTGCCACGTTGCCTCAAGAGCACTACATGAATCCTCCTCCAAAGCTTCCCAAATCCATGCTCCACTGCTCGGCTATGAGCCTGGAGCGTTGCTAACTTGCCAGCTGGAACGATGTGAAGCTTGTCAGTAGTGGCTGCCGGAGGGATGCTGGGAAGGAGGGCATTTCTCTTCACGGTTCCACTGCACTTCCCGTTCTCTGACTCCCTCGGCGCTCGGCTGGCATGAGACACCAGTGGAGTTCAACTCCCAGCAGCTCCCAGCAGGCAGCTTCCTGATTGGGTTCTTCAGGAATCCTAACTGGCTTCCCACCAAGTTCAACTTCCCAACAGGCAGCTTCCCAGCTCTCTCCAGGAGTCTGGCCTGCTCCCATCAGCTTCCCAACAAGTTCAACAGAAGCCCCTTCAAGCAGCTTCCCAGCGGATTTCTTGGGCACGCCCACAGGTGGCCTCCTGCCCACCAGCCTTGGCTCAGTGGCCCAGGGCCGCCCAGTGAAACTCTCTACCCTGGACTAGACACTCAGCCACTACAGAACCTTTGGATGATTTACTGAGAGTGAGCTTGGTGGTAGGAGAGACATGCCATCTGGAGATCATGAGAACTGCTGTACACACTCATTTTTCACAGCCAAAGTCACCCAAACATTTGTGAATGTCCATTTAAAAGGGGCACATGCCCCCCAACTCTGGCAGAGTCTCCCCTATCATGCCTAGTGTTTCTGCACTAGTTACGGCTCCTACACAGCCCTGTGGGCCTTGTGGCCAATGACACACGCCTGTCGGTTTCTGAACTTCAGGGGATAAGGTTCCTGGGCAGGCGCTAGGTAAAAGCTTCCCATCAGCAGTGCTGCAGAATGCGAGACACACCCTGCATTCAAGGGACTAAACTTACACAGCTCTGAGATGACTGAAGCTCAACATTCAGAAAACTAAGATCATGGCATCTGGTCCCATCACTTCATGGGAAATAGATGGGGAAATAGTGGAAACAGTGTCAGACTTTATTTTGGGAGACTCCAAAATCACTGCAGATGCTGATTGCAGCCAGGAAATTAAAAGACGCTTACTCCTTGGAAGGAAAGTTATGACCAACCTAGATAGCATATTAAAAAGCAGAGACATTACTTTGCCAACCAAGGTCCGTCTAGTCAAGGCTATGGTTTTTCCCGTGGTCATGTATGGATGTGAGAGTTGGACTGTGAAGAAAGCTGATTGCCGAAGAATTGATGCTTTTGAACTGTGGTGCTGGAGAAGACTCTTGAGAGTCCCTTGGACTGCAAGGAGATCCAGCCAGTCCATTCTAAAGGAGATCAATCCTGGGTGTTCATTGGAAGGACTCATGCTAAAGCTGAAACTCCAATACTTTGGCCACCTCATGCGACGAGTTGACTCACTGGAAAAGTCTGATGCTAGGAGGGATTGGGGGTGGGAGGAGACGGGGACGACAGAGAATGAGATGGCTGGATGGCATTACCGACTCGATGGACATGAGTTTGAGTGAACTCCAGGAGTTGGTGATGGACAGGGAGGCCTGGCGGGCTGTGATTCATGGGGTCGCAGAAGAGTCGGACGTGACTGAGCGACTGAACTGAACTGAACTGAGATGCACTGGGGATGTCATACCAACCATGCCAACTCGGGGTGACCTTCCTGTCCAAAAACAATCCAGATTCCAGACCAAGTCAAAAGTACAGAGAGTTCTCTCATTTTCGTTCCCCTCCCTCACCGCATCCGTAATGCTGGCAGCCCCCAACTCTGTTCTAAGCTCACCCTACATCAGTTCAGTTCAGTTCAGTTCAGTCGCTCAGTCGTGTCCGACTCTCCGCGACCCCATGAATCACAGCACGCCAGGCCTCCCTGTCCATCACCAACTCCCGGAGTTCACTCAGACTCATGTCCACAAAGTCGGTGATGTCATCCAGCCATCTCATTCTCCGTCGTCCCCTTCTCCTCCCGCCCCCAACCTTTCCCAGCATCAGAGTCTTTTCCAGTGAGTCAACTCGTCGCATGAGGTGGCCAAAGTATTGCAGTTTCAGCTTTAGCATCAGTCCCTCCAATGAACACCCAGGATTGATCTCCCTTAGAATGGACTGGTTGGATCTCCTTGCAGTATAAGGGACTCTCAAGAGTCTTCTCCAACACCACAGTTCAAAAGCATCGATTCTTCGGCGATCAGCCTTCTTCACAGTCCAACTCTCACATCCATACATGACCACGGGAAAAACCATTGCCTTGACTAGACGGACCTTGGTTGGCAAAGTAATGTCTCTGCTTTTTAATATACTATCAAGGTTGGTCATAACTTTCCTTCCAAGGAGCAAGCGTCTTTTAATTTCATGGCTGCAATCAGCATCTGCAGTGATTTTGGAGCCCAAAAAAACAAAGTCTGACACTGTTTCCACTGTTTTTCCATCTATTTCCCATGAAGTGATGGGACCAGATGCCATGATCTTTGTTTTATGAATGTTGAGCTTCAAGCCAATCTTTTCACTCTCCTCTTTCACTTTCATCAAGAGGCTTTTGAGTTCCTCTTCACTTTCTGCCATAAGGGTAGTGTCATCTGCATATCTGAGGTTATTGATATTTCTCCCAGCAATCTTGATTCCAGCTTGTGCTTCTTCCAGCCCAGCGTTCCTCATGATGTACTCTGCATAGAAGTTAAATAAGCAAGGTGACAATATACAACCTTGACGTACACCTTTTCCTATTTGGAACCAGTCTGTTGTTCCATGTCCAGCTCTAACTGTTGCTTCCTGACCTGCATACAGGTTTCTCAAGAGGCAGGTCAGGGGGTCTGGGATTCCCATCTCTTTCAGAATGTTCCACAGTTTATTGTGATCCACACAGTCAAAGGCTTTGGCATAGTCAATGAAGCAGAAATAGATGTTTTTCTGAAACTCTCTTGCTTTCTCCATGATCCAGCAGATGTTGTCAATTTGATATCTGGTGCCTCTGCCTTTTCTAAAACCTGCTTGAACATCTGGGAGTTCACGGTTTACATACTGCTGAAGCCTGGCTTGGAGAATTTTGAGCATGACTTTACTAGCGTGTGAGATGAGTGCAATTGTGTGGTAGTTTGAGCATTCTTTGGCATTGCCTTTCTTTGGGATTGGAATGAAGACTGACCTCTTCCAGTCCTGTGGCCACTGCTGAGTTTTCCAAATCTGCTGGCATATTGAGTGCAGCACTTTCACAGCATCATCTTTCAAGACTTGAAATAGCTCAACTGGAATTCCATCACCTCCACTAGCTTTGTTCGCAGTGATGCTTTCTAAGGCCCACTTGACTTCACATTCCAAGATGTCTGGCTCTAGGTCAGTGATCATGTTATCGTGACTATCTTGGTCGTGAAGATCTTTTTTGTACAGTTCTTCTGTGTATTCTTGCCACCTCTTCTTAATATCTTCTGCTTCTGTTAGGTCCATACCATTTCTGTCCTTTATCGAGCCCATCTTTGCATGAAATGTTCCCTTAGAATCTCTAATTTTCTTGAAGAGGTCTCTTGTTTTTCCTATTCTGTTGTTTTTCTCTATTTCTTTGCATTGATCACTGAGGAAGTCTTTCTTATCTCTCCTTGCTATTCTTTGGAACTCTGCATTCAGATGCTTATATCTTTCCTTTTCTCCTTTGCTTTTTGCCTCTCTTCTTTTCACAGCTATTTGTAAGCCCTCCTTAGACAGCCATTTCACTCTTTTGCATTTCTTTTCCATGGGGATGGTCTTGGTCCCTGTCTCCTGCACAATGTTACGAACCTCCGTCCAGAGTTCATCAGGCACTCTATCAATCAGATCTAGTCCCTTAAATCTATTTCTCACTTCCACTGTATAATCATAAGGGATTTGATTGAGGTCATATCTGAATGGTCTAGTGGTTTTCCCTACTTTCTTCAATTTAAGTCTGAATTTCGCAATAAGGAGTTCATGATCTGAGCCACAGTCAGCTCCTGGTCTTGTTTTCGCTAACTGTATACAGCTTCTCCATCTTTGGTTGCAAAGAATATAATCAATCTGATTTCGGTGTTGACCATCTGGTGATGTCCATGTGTAGAGTCTTCTCTTGTGTGGTTGGAAGAGGGTGCTATGACCAGTGCATTCTCTTGACAAAACTCTATTAGCCTTTGCCCTGCTTCATTCCATGCTCCAAGGCCAAATTTGCCTGTTACTCCAGGTGTTTCTTGACTTCCTACTTTTGCATTCCAGTCCCCTAGAATGAAAAGGACATCTTTTTTGGGTGTTAGTTCTAAAAGGTCTTGTAGGTCTTCATAGAACCGATTAACTTCGGCTTCTTCAGCATTACTGGTTGGGGCATAGGCCTGGATTACTGTAATATTGAATGGTTTGCCTTGGAAACGAACAGAAATCATTCTGTCATTTTTAAGATTGCATCCAAGTACTTCATTTCGGACTCTTTTGTTGACCATGATGGCTACTCCATTTCTTCTAAGGGATTCCTGCCCACAGTAGTAGATATAATGGTCATCCAAGTTAAATTCACCCATTACAGAGCGAGAGACGCCGGCCCCGGCGCAACGAACCCCGCAAAGAGGTGCGGCCGTGAGGAGCTACCCCATGCCTGAGGCCAGGGCCGGCGGCCGAGAGGAGCTACCCCACGTCCAACAGGCGGTGGCTGCGCGAGCGCAGGAGGGCCGAGAGGAGCTACTCCACCTTCAAGGTCAGGAGGGGCGGCCTTGAGGAGATACCCCTCGTCCAAGGTAAGGTACAGCGGCTGCACTTTGCTGGAGCGGCTGTGAAGAGATTTTCCACGACCAAGGTAAGAGAAACCCAAATAAGACGGTAGGTATTGGGAGGGGGCATCAGAGGGCAGACACACTGAAATCATAATCACAGGAAACTAGCCGATCTGATCACATGGACCACAGCCAAATGTGGTCCACTGGAGAAGGGAATGGCAAACCACTTCAGTATACTTGCCTTGAGAACCCCATGAACAGTAACAAAGGGCAAAATGATAGGATACTGATCGAGGAATTCCCCAGGTCGGTAGGTGCCCAGTATGCTACTGGAGCTCAGTGGAGAAATAACTCTAGAAGGAATAAAGGGATGGAGCAAAAGCAAAACCAATACCCAGCTGTGGATGTGACCAGTGATAGAAGCAAGGTCCGGTGCTGTAAAGAGCAATATTGCATAGGAACCTGGAATGTTAGGTCCATGAATCAAGGCAAATTGGAAGTGGTCAAACAGGAGATGGCAAGAGTGAACGTCGACATTCTAGGAATCAGTGAATTAAAATGGACTGGAATGGGTGAATTTAACTCACCCTACATAGTAAGCAGAAATTCCCAGGCTCAAGGTGGCTTAAACAACAAGGCCTTTATTTCCACCCCAGCATAATAATGGGAAACAGAGTTCCCTGGAAGTTTAAGTCAGAAGCTGGACAAATTTATCCATTCACCTGAGGACAACAGTGTCCCTGAAAAAACGAAAACCATCCCGAGAGCCAGAGAGAGGCCAGCTGAGGTCCTCCTGGTCAATGCAGGTCAAACCCATGCCTGAACTAGTCAGGAAGGGGATGCAGCCCATCCATGTGCTCAAGCTGCTCACACGGGCCTGCAGGGACCTGAGGAGTCACAGGTAACAAGTCCCTCCCAGGTAGCAGAGCGGTGGTGTGGCTTCTGCCACAGACACCGACAGTGAGACAACTCCGGCAAGAGCCCCAGCCAGGTGAGCGAGTCTGACCCTGCCCCTGAAAGCGCCCCAGGCACACAGCACTGCTTAGGAGTAGCCTGTGTGGGCGTCTGGCCACGTGAAGCTCAACTTCCAGCATCTTCACAAAGGCTATCAGAGCTGTGGCATGACACACGGCCTCTTCCGCTGAAGAAGACACGTTCCCTGCATACTTCAGGCTCTTCTCCAGCACGAACTTCCTGATGCTTCACCAGGGTAGGCCTTTTGCGGGAGGTTTTCTCACACCTGCGGCTGGCTGGCCTTAGTCTATGGTGAGCCTGCCAGGGGTGAATGAGGTTGGACCTACAGCTTCAAACTTCCTTCCACGGGTCATACTTAACAGGCTTTTGTGCTGCACAAGTTGGACGTTTGGGCAGGAGGCTTTCCCACGTTTGCTGCACTCCTAGCGCTTTTCCGGACTGTGAACTTTCCAGTGTAAACTGGGGCACACCTTTGGCAAAAAGCTTTCATTCCGTGAACTCAAATGGGCTTTCTCTGGTATACACTTCCTGCTGCTGAATGAGCTTAGACACGTGACTGATGATTCTCTGATAGTTATGGCATTCATCAGGCCTTTCTGCTATGAAGCTTCTGATGGCAAAAAAGCATGTATCCTTCTCTGAACGCATCCTTCCCACGCTGTGCGCTCATAAGGCTCTTCTGCAGCCTGGCTTCTCTGGTGTCAAAGAGGCAGGAGCTACTGCACTCACACCTGCCCCCGGTGTGGCTGCCGTGGGCTCCCTCACACCTGCTGCTCTGTCCGAGGGGGACGGGTGGTGAACAGCCGCCCTGCCCGCGGCGCTGCGGGGCCCGTCCTCCCCGAGCACTAAGGGCTTCTCTGACTCGTGGACGCCACAGCGCTCCGCCTCGAGGCCCTCCCCAGCCCGCGTCCGCTCTGTCGGCCGCGCGGCTCTGGAGCCTGAGAGGCGGAGGCGGAGGCCGGAGCCGCCCGCACGCCTCCCCGCCGTAGTCCCGGCCCGCTGCGGCTTCCCGGCGCCCAGCCCGGGGGCAGCCGGTCTTTCCAGCCCGGGCCGGGCCTGAGCGGGCGACACGCGCGGGAGCGTCCAGACCTGAGAAGCTCTGACAAACGCGCTACACCAACCACGCCGGGGCCGCAAGAACAAGTCCCCGCCAGCTGCCCGGGGCCAGCCCTCCTGGAGGAAGCGCGGCCCACGCGCCCCACAGCCCGGGAACCCTTCCGGACGGCCGCACCAGCTCTCAGGACCCGGGATGACAGCCGACCCAGGGGCGGTGCGTCACCGGAGGACCGCGCCGGAAGCCCCGCCCCCGAAAGCTCCGCCCCCACGTAGCCGCGCGCACGGGAACACGCCCCTCGGGGCTCCTTCCGGGGGCGGGGCCCAGTTGGGAAGTTACCAGAAGTGTTTCCACATGGGGTGGGGCTTCACTTCCTCTTAAAGGAGACGCGCCAAGATTTCCGCAGTAAGGACCCCAGTACCGCTTCCTTCCAATGGTGGCCGCCCTGGTGGCTGTCCCAACATCTTAAGTTCAGTTCAGTTGCTCAGTCGTGTCCAACTCTTTGCGACCGCATGAACCGCAGCACGCCAGGCCTCCCTGTCCATCACTAACTCCCGGAGTTCACTCAAACCCATGTGCATTGAGTCGGTGACGCCATCCAGCCATCTCATCCTCTGTCGTCCCCTTCTCCTCCTGCCCTCAAGCTTTCCCAGCATCAGATGAGTTCTATTTTTCTGGGAATGTGTCCATTTCCTCTACATTTTCACATTTACTATCATAAAGTTGTTTGTAATATATCCTATCTTTTAACGTGATTTATAAAATTGACCCTTACATTATAGCTCAGTCGGTAAAGAATCTGCCTGCAGTGCAGGAGAACCGGGTTCGATCCCACGGTTGGGAAGATCCCCTGGAGAATGGCAACCCATTCCAGTCTCCTTGCCTGGAAAATCTCATGGACACAGGAGCCTGGTGGGCTGCCATCCATGGGATCGCAAAGAGTCAGGCACGACTGAGGGACTAACACTTAAACTTACAAAACTTTTAAGTGACTTGTATGTACTCTTGCCTAGAAAATCCCATGGATGGAGGAGCCTGCTAGGCTGCAGTCCGTGGGGTCGCTAAGGGTCGGACACGACTGAGCGACTTCACTTTCACTTTCACACATTGGAGAAGGAAATGGCAACCCACTCCAGTGTTCTTGCCTGTAGAATCCCAGGGATGGGGGAGCCTGGTGGGCTTCCGTCTATGGGGTCGCACAGTCGGACATGACTGAAGTGACTTAGCAGCAGCAGCATGCCCTTTTTGGAAAAGACCCTGATGCTGGAAAAGACTGAAGGTGGGAGAAGGGAATGGCAGAGGATGAGATGGTTGGATGGCATCACTGACTCGATGGATATGAGTTTGAGTAAGCTCCAGGAGTTGGTGATGGACAGGGAGGCCTGGCGTGCTGCGATCCTGGGGTTGCAAAGAGTCGGACATGACTGAGAGACTGAACTGAACTGAATGCCCTTTTACCCTTCTGTGGAGGTGTATCAATTTTCTTTAGAGAGAAGCAACACTGGACTTTGTTGCTGCCCGCCATTCAGTTCAGTTCAGTCACTCAGTCGTGTCCAACTCTTTGGGACCCCATGAATCACAGCACGCCAGGCCTCCCTGTCCATCACTAACTCCCAGAGTTCACTCAAACTCATGTCCATTGAGTCGGTGATGCCATCCAGCCATCTCATTCTCTGTCGTCCCCTTCTCCTCCCACCCCCAGTCCTTCCCAGCATCAGAGTCTTTTCCAGTGAGTCAACTCGTCGCATGACGTGGCCAAAGTATTGGAGTTTCAGCTTAAGCATAAGTCCTTCCAATGAACACCCAGGACTGATCTCCTTTAGAATGGACTGGTTGGATCTCCTTGCAGTCCAAGGGACTCTCAAGAGTCTTCTCCAGCACCACAGTTCAAAAGCATCAATTCTTCGGCGATCAGCTTTCTTCACAGTCCAACTCTCACATCCATACATGACCACTGGAAAAACCACAGCCTTGACCAGACGGACCTTTGTCGTCAAAGTAATGTCTCTGCTTTTTAATATACCATCTAGGTTGGTCATAACTTACCTTCCAAGGAGTAAACGTCTTTTAATTTCCTGGCTGCAATCAGCATCTGCAGTGATTTCGGAGCCCCCCAAAATAAAGTCTGACACTGTTTCCACTGTTTTCCCATCTATTTCCCGTGAAGTGATGGGACCAGATGCCATGTAATGAATTCTGCTCTTTTTTAGCTTTCACTCACACACGTCCCCACCCCTCCAACCCCACCCCCGCCAAGAGCATTTTAGGTCGTAGGTGGATGTTGTATGACTATGTGAACACTTATCACAGCTCAGTTCAGTTCAGTTGCTCAGTTGTGTCCGACTCTTTGCGACCCCATGAATCACAGCACACCAGGCCTCCCTGTCCATCACCAACTCTCGGAGTTCATTCAAACTCATGTCCATCGAGTCGGTGATGCCATCCAGCCATCTCATCCTCTGTCATCCCCTTCTCCTCCTGCCCCCAATCCCTCCCAGCATCAGAGTCTTTTCCAGTGAGTCAACTCGTCGCATGAGGTGGCCAAAGTATTAAGAGTTTCAGCTTTAGCATCAGTCCTTCCAATGAACACCCAGGATTGATCTCCTTTAGAATGGACTGGTTGGATCTCCTTGCAGTACAAGGGACTCTCAAGAGTCTTCTCCAGCACCACAGTTCAAAAGCATCAATTCTTCAGCGATCAGCTCAGGTGTCTACTATTACCATGGTAATGTTTTCTTTCTTCCCCAACCTTTTGTTTTCCTTGGAGTTATGTCACTTGGTTTCTCAGATTACTTGTCGATAAGTCGCTCCCAACTCCTATCAAAATATGTTCAGAAACGACAGGCATCCTAGTAATTAGGATGTCTTCTCTGGAGTCTCAGCCCCTTGCCGTTGAACTAGACACACAGCTGCCATCCCCGAAGCTTTCACTGTGCTCCTGGGAGTCACCTTCCTCTTGTGTGTTAGACCCACAGTTCCTGAATATTAGGTTTCCTCCTTTCTTGGTGTACTCTTTTGTCTAGAAGAGTACATCCTCTGAGTTTCTTAAGAAAGGGGAAGTGGAACAGACATTTTCAAAAAACTACAAGTCTTTAGCATGATTTTTATATGTATTTCCTTCCAAATTCTGAGGATTCTGAAAGGTCTGATTCCTCTCTTGTCCAATGTCACATTTGAGGGTTCCAAAGCTATTTTGATTCCTGATAACCTCAGTGATCAATGCAAAGACATAGAGGAAAACAATAGAATGGGAAAGACTAGAGTTCTCTTCAAGAAAATTAAAGACACCAAGGGAACGTTTCATGCAAAGACGGGCACAATAAAGGACAGCAATGGTATGGATGTAACAGGAGCAGAAGATACTAAGAGGTGGCAAGAATACACAGAAGAACTATACAAAAAAGATCTTCACGACCAAGATAATCACGATAACGTGATCACTCACCTAGAGCCAGACAACCTGGAATGCAAAGTCAAGCGGGCCTTAGGAAGCATCACTATGAACAAAGGTAGTGGAGGTGATGGAATTCCAGGTGAGCTATTTCAAATCCTAAAAGATGATGCTGTAAAAGTGCTGCACTCAATATGCCAGCAAATTTGGAAAACTCAGCAGTGGCCACAGGACTGGAGAAGGTCAGTCTTCATTCCAATCCCAAAGAAAGGGACTGCCAAAGAATGCTCAAACTACCGCACAATTACACTCATCTCACACGCTAGTAAAGTCATGCTCAAAATTCTCCAAGCCAGGCTTCAGCAATACGTGAACCGTGAACTTCCAGATGTTCAAGCAGGTTTTACAAAAGGCAGAGGAACCAGAGATCAAATTGCCAACATCCGTTGGATCATCGAAAAAGTGAGAGTTCCAAAAAAAACATCTACTTCTGCTTTACTGACTATGTCAAAGCCTTTGACTGTGTGGATCACAATAAACTGTGGAAAATTCTGAGAGATGGGAATACCAGACCACCTGACCTGCCTCTTGAGAAATCTGTATGCAGGTTAAGAAGCAACATAGAACTGGACATGGAATAGACTGGTTCCAAATCAGGAAAGGAGTACGTCAAGGCTGTATATTGTCACCCTGCTTCTTTAACTTACGTGCACAGTATATTATGAGAAATGCTGGACTGGATGAAGCACAAGCTGCAATCAGGCTCGCCAGGAAAAATATCAATAACCTCAGATATGCAGATGATACCACACTTATGGCAGAAAGTGAAGAATTTTGATGAAAGTAAAAGAGGAGAGTGAAAAAGTTGGCTTAAAGCTCAACATTCAGAAAACTAAGATCATGGCATCTGGTCCCATCATTTCATGGAAAATAGATGGGGAAACAATGAAAACAGTTACAGACTTTATTTTGGGGAGCTCCAAAATCACTTCAGATGGTGACTGCAGCCATGAAATTAAAACACACTTGCTCCGTGGACCAACCTAGACAGCATATTAAAAAGCAGAGACATTACTTTGCGAACAAAAGCCCATTTAGTCAAAGCTATGATTTTTCTAGTAGTCATGTATGGATGTGAGAGTTGGACCATAAAGAAGGCTGAACCCCAAAGAATTGATGTTTTTGAACTGTGGTGCTGGAGAAGACTCTTGAGAGTCCCTTGGACTGCAAGGAGATCCAACCAGTCCATCCTAAAGGAAATCAGTCCTGAATATTCATTGGAAGGACTGATGCTGAAGCTCTCATACTTTGGCCCACCTGATGCAAAGAACTGACTTGTTGGAAAAGACCGTGATGCTGGGAAAGACTGAAGGCGGGAGAAGAAGGGGACAACAGCGGATGAGATGGTTGGATGGCATCACTGACTCAATGGACATGGGTTTGGGTGGACTCCGGGCGTTGGTGATGGACAGGGAGGCCTGGCGTGCTGCAGTCCATGGGGTCGCAGAGTTGGACATAACTGTGACTGAACTCAACTCACTCAACCTGTGTACGTCCTGTTCTCTCTTCAAGTATAGCAGCAGTCCCCAACCTTTCTGGCACCAGAAACCAGTTGTGGAAGACATTTTTCCATGGATGGTGGTGAGGCGCAGGCAAACAGGGGTGGTAAGCCTCATGAGAAGTATGCAACCTGGATCCCCTGCATGCACAGTTGACAGGAAGGTTTGAGCTCCTGTGAGACTCTAATGCCTCCACTGATCTGTCAGCAGGCGGAGCTCAAGTGGTAATGCCAGCGATGGGGACCAGCTGTAAATACAGGTGAAGCTTTGCTTGCTCACCTGCCGCTCACCTCCTGCTGTGCAGCCGGCTCCTAATAGGCCACAGGCTGGTCCCAGAGGTTGGGGACCCCTGAGTTATAGAATCTTTTCTCCCTAGTGATCTGGAATCCCACAGTGATGTGTCAGGGCTGGTCACGTGCCATGGTTAGTACTAGCTGGTCCTTGTAATCTGGAAACACAGCCTTCATTTTCAGAATTCTCTTGAATTCTTTACTGGTATCCACGGTTTGAAGTGTATGATTTTCTTTGGTCCCATTCAGTACTGGTATCTTTTGAGTGTTTCCTTTCAGGCTGGTGCGAGTCCTTAAGAAGCCTCCTTCTCCTTTATTTCCTGCCTGGAGGACACGGCCTGTTTCCTGAGCTGAGGACTTTACATACTGAAGGCGGATGTCTCAGCTCCCAATGGGCTAGGACAGCAACTAGTGCCCGACTGGGTGCAGTGGAGACCAACAGCTGCTTCCAAATTGGCTTTTGGCCAGTCCTGCTGCTTTCACTCCTCACACCCACTTCTAGAGGCACCGGGAACTGCCAACCCCAGAGCTTCCCGGAGCTCTGCAGTAAAACCAGGTTCTCAACTGTTTTCGTCTCTTTCCTACGATGTCGTTTTCTCGGGCACGTCTAAGTCACTTACCATTCATCTATTTTCTTGAGAGTTTCCAAAACTGTTGCCATTTATAGGCATCCTAGTAGATTTATGCTTGAAGTCTGGGAAGCGAAGACTTTATTCAGAGGATTCAAGTCTCCAGCTATAACCGTGGATTCTGTCATCACAGACACAGACAAGGGGCAGTGAAGGAGAACCAGCAATCCCTGCCACACGGGCAGCTGGTCTTTGAGACAGAAAGTGAGGCCACTTTTCAGCAGAGCAGGAGAGGTGTACGTCTCAGGTGGGCCTTGGGGATTGGTGTGAAGAAGAAAGAAAATATCTGAAATATTAATAGCAAATACAGAGACGTGCCACGGGGTCATGGAGAAATGAATAAGTGCTTTATTTAGTTCATTCATTCCGAAAGCTTCACAACTCACCCTCCCACTGTCAAAATAAGTCACATATAACACAGTCCCCACCACCTCCCCACCCAAGAGAGCACTGTTGGGACAGTGTCACCATGATGGAAAGTCATGTGTTTCAGACATTTTAGGGGCACTTTCTCTTCAGACTAAAAGCCCACTAAGTGAAACAGGCTCATCCATTTAAACCTGTGCAGCACTATGAGTGCCTCCCTGGAGCACCGGGGCCCCCAGAGCAGTGGAGAGAAGCAGGTTAGACTCCCATTTACAGACACCCCCTCTGCAAACCATGAGAAACTCTCCAGAGAGCCACTGCTCTACCTGAAGTGCATATGCAAAGATGCCACGAGATCAATTCTTCTCTCCAATGAGATAAACAGTACACAGAATTAAGGCATTTGGAGCGAGTCAACAGGGAGTAAAGCATTCATTACAGTTACAATAACCTACCAAAGATGTCCATCCCATTTCTGAAAGCTCCTAACCAGGCCCAAGTGCAGCAACAGCCATGGTCCCAGCTGTTGCAGACAAGTGCAGTCACTACCAAAGAAAAAGGGGAGGCCCAGGGCTGAGGCCAGTGCTCCTGCACACAGGGCTCCAGTGCGTACCACATCCCACGTGGCCGACACCAGACAGAAAGCACGGAGGCTGTGCAAACACTGCAGGGAGGAGGGGGTGCCGCTGGCTAAACCACAGCAGCAAACAGGTGATAACACACGGGAGAGCCACGCTCAGACACCACACAGGCCTGGACACACGCACACGCACACGTCACATGGGACAGGTCTGAGACCCAAGCAACTTAAAACAGAAAGTACCCGCATGCCCTCCAGACACTGAGCAACTATGAGTTAAGACAACAGAAGCCACCTTCACCCTCACTCACCTCCCCGTCCAACCATCTCCCTACAATTTACGGCGTATATTCCACAGACCACTGCACTTCCAAACCTGCGTGTCCCTCCCGCAGAACTCTCCACAGACAGGATCCCACTGACCACTCGTGTGTGCATTTCAGTCCTTTTATTCCACATCAAAGGAGTCAGGTTGGAGCGCGGGGAGCGTGAGGAGGAGAGAGGCCTACGTGAGCGAGGGAGAGCTGTCAGGCGGCCAAATGAGACACTTCCAGGAGGGAGGGCAGGGCTGGCGGGGCCCCCAGACCCCTCGGGCCCGGCTGCCGAGTGCCTGGCAGGCAGCCCCAGGGGCAGAGGAAGAGCTTGAGCTGCGGCACCTGAAGGCCCACCCCACCGCCACCGTCAAGCCCTGGGGTCCCTCAGGTGCCCAGGGTGAGCGGCAGCCCCACTGAGGAGCCATGCTAGCTTCCTGGAAGGGTCCTTCAGGGGTGGCCAGAGGCCCACCACCACAGGGACGGTGCTGTCATCGGCAGTCACAAGCACGCTCTCCTGACCCTCACGGTGACCACAGGGCCTGTCCCCGGACTATCAGGCAGCAGAGCCATGGGCTCTCCTTCAGCCGCGGAGAGGCCGCTGGAGACTCCAGGAGGAACTCCTCAGTCGTGGACACAGGCTACAGACAGACTGTGGGTCCCGACGCTGGGTCTCAGAGCCTGGCCAACTTAAAAAGAAGTTCTGGGATCTGATGAAGGGCAGCCAACATTTTATTCTGCAACCAGGTGCATTTAAAAAAAAAAAAACAATAATGTTGCCCTCTATTATCACCTTAATTACATAAAAGGACATTTTATCACCCAAATTAGGAAGAACATAATCTCAGACTAAAAGACAACACTTTAAATGGAATAAACGACTTCCTATGTGATTTCACGCGTGTCCCCGCCCTTCTGACCTGTACAGGAGGCCTGTGTCATGGTCGCCGTGACTCTCGCTGTCCTCCAGGCACAAAGCCCAGCCAACCAGCAAGGCCACAGGCCGTCATCACCTCAAAGGCACATCCACTAAGAAGAGGGACCACGCGTACAGAGACAGCCACTGACACGTCACCAGGACGGCTCAGGGCCCGGTGCTTTCACAGACATTCTCCCATATGTCCTCACAAGGGCCCCACAGGAAAGGCACAGCCGGCCCTGCCATCAGAAGGCAGCCTCCCAGGGGCCGGGCCCACTCAGGGCCAGGCAGGAGGCAGCTCAGCACAGAAGAGCCTTCTTCTCCAAGGCAGCCTTTCCTTGGCTCAGTCCAACCTTGCCTGCAGGCTCCTCTCTTACACTGCTGCATGAACCTTCCATTTGAAGAGTCAATTCACAGAAGAAAGGGGAAAAATGATGGCACGTAGGCCTGATAACAGAAACATATTCAACATGAGGAAACTGTGTTGAAAAAAAAAGAAACTGTCCTTTCTTTTTAAAATGTCCTGTTTAACAAGCCCATGTTGACTAAAACTTATCAAACGTCAAAAGGAACATCAAAACTAAGCATGATGACCTTGAACCCTTTCCTGGAACAAGGCAGGACATAAATAAATAAATACATAAATACCAGAAATAATATGAAAAGGCATGGATACATATGACATTGATGGGTTTTGGAGATACATTCGGAACTCCCACCAGGATGCCAAAGCGGAACCCTCTCCGAGGTCTCAGAGACGCCCCACCTCCCCAGGTCCAGCTCCACCCGTCCACTGCAGCCGAGGCCCTGAGCACAGGATTCCTTCAGCCCAAAGGCCCTCAGGCGCCCCAGCGAGTGCGGACACTACTGAGCCAGGCGGGGGCCCTGGCTCCTGCCCATCGGTCTGCCGTGCCCCGCCCCGTGCGCACAGTGCTCTGGGGCACAACCTCATCACCCACGGCCACACTGCCTGGCTGCGTGGCAGTGGGCACCCCGGGGCCTGGAGACTGGGCTTTTGTAAAGTGCTCTGTGGAGAGAGGGACTCCTTCCTAGTCTGTACCCTACCTATCCCTGCCAACAACAGAAAAAGTGACCTTCAATAATGTGAGGTTCAAAACAAGGAGAAATGGCCCTAAGTATATAGCTATGCTGTTTTCAGAGTTGTGTGTGGCACATACGGAATTTTAAGCTAGAGGCTGAACCTCAGTTGCTGGAATTCTGAAAAAATTATCTAAAGGCTGGCTGGACACAGAAAGTCAACCTGCCTCTATAAAGGACGACTGGCCCTGAGTCCACCACGCTCTGGGGCGGTGCGAGGGCCCCCACTCCTTGGCTCAACCCTTCCCCAGTCCCAGTCCCTCCCTGGCCAGGTCTGGGCCAGGCCCAACAATGAGGATCAACTCAGTTCAGTCCTTCTAGAGAGATCCCAGAAAAATGGTTCCATACCCCAGAAACAAGTCCTGCACTCACATCATCCTGCACAGCAGACTGACAGCCACCCTGCCGGGCCAGACGGGGGGCGGGGGGGCGGCCCCTGCCTCCATGCAGCCTGACACTCCTGCCTGGCAGCACCTCCGATGCTGCTTTCCAGGTCTGTGAACAGTCACCTTCTACCCCAGGGCGGCTCTGTCCCTAACAAACCCTGCAGACAATGCCCATCAGGTCAGGGCACACAGGGTCCTGCGAGCCTGCAGCATGGCCCCTGGGAAGGGAGTCCAGGCCCAACGGCAGCTGCAGGAGCATAAAGCGAGGTGAGCGAGCTGCTCCTGAGACTCCTCCAGCCAGACTGAGAAGGTGACGTGCTGCCCTGGGCCCCAGGGACACTCCCTCCAGTGGTTCCGCCCCTCCGGCAGCTCCGCCTTCTCCCACGGCTCCAGCTATCCTACAACCCTTCCCTATACCAGGGACAGCCCTCCCCCAACGGCTGCAATAGAAGCCACTGCCCAGAGCCGGTGAGCCCCACCACGAGGGCCACCGGCACACTATGGCTCCCCCGGACCGAAGCCCCGCAGCGCTCGGATCTGGTGGCAAAGGCGCCATCAGCCACCCACCCGCAGCCGCTCCTCTCTCAGGGTGCCTCTCCTGCTGCAGGTGGGGCCCCGAGCTCTGAACGAAACCCAGCCAGCAGGTTCGCAGCCAAGAGCGGCAGCACACAGCCCGCCTCTGAGCCTCCGAGGCCGCGGCCGCACCTTGCAACGAGCTCCAGTGGCTGCACCTTCCCCTCTGCGTCTCCCCTCAGACCTCATTCGTGCGCACACGGGCTGGCCTGGCTTCCAGCACACGCCCATCCACGCCCGGAGGAGAGGCAGAACCCCGTCCTCAATCATGGAAGACCATGCCCAGACGCTGCCGGTCTGGCCAGTGAAGACACACAACAACGCTGATAATTAAACAAACCCATAGCATTTGTTCAACTGCTACAGAAAACCTAAACACAGATGTGAAATCTGCCCGTTTCTAAACACTTTCCATGAATCCACACAATGGTCCTAAGGCCTCAACAACCAGATGTGATTTCCCTGCAAACAGCAGCACCTGGACACTTCAAAGAGGCAGCCACTGGCCCACCTGTGCCGGCATGACACACGCCGGGCCACGCGGCCCTGCCCACAGCCGAGCTGCCGGGTGATAACCCAGCTCAGCCCTCCCCCTCCCCCGGCCCCCCGGCAGGCCACAGGAGACCTCTAAGCTCACTGCTACCCCCTGTTCAGTTCCAGGAGTAACTACCGAGACATCAGGTCCAAACAAGTGAAGCGCAATCAGCCAAACGCCAGATGCTCTGTCCACAGGACACCACGGAGCTGAAAGCTCTGAACCACCCACAAGACAAGGCAAGTTTCTACTTCGCAGTGCACGCATGGACTTCTGTTAGAACTGGCAGTGGATGCTGTTGGACGGTCCTTGGTCCGAGTGGAGGCAGTGGGCCTCCTGAAATCAGTCAACTTCTGGAAGCTCCCCAGAGTGAAATGCCAGAGAACTCATGAGACCTGTTGGCATGATGCTAGGCACAGCTGGGTATGGGGCTAGGTGTCGAGCTCTTAGCGTTACCCAAAGAGACTGTGAACACGGTAGGTACTGACACCTTGAGACAGTAAAGCCAACCCAAGTGACCAGGAAACCATCCTTGAATGAAGCCAACTGACACGATGCCCCCACCACATGGACAGAACACTGAGGTGGCAAGGAAGCGTGTGCGTGTGTGTGTGTAAACACCACATGTTCAACCCAGGAGCTGGGAATACAGACACACAAGTTCAGGAACTGCATCTTTGCACTCTACTTTTTCCCAAAGCTCCCTTTTCATCTGACTGCAATCAAGCCATCAAGCTGAGAAGTGAACCCAGCAGCAGCTGAGAGATGCCAGTCCTCTCCACGCAGGATATCAGCAGGCCTCCGGCCTAGGCCCCAACTTACTCACATTTCAAGACCCACTGCGTTAATTTCCAAACACACTGAGGAAGCACAAAACGAAGTTACGGAGGAGCCTCCCGGCCGACACCGACACTGAGCCCAAGACCGTCCGGTGCCCGAACACCTGAGACGGAGCACAGTCCGGGGGAACAAGGCCGGCCCTGCTTCACCCGCAGCCGGGCAGGACTCGGGGCGAGAGTCGGTGTCAACTTGCACTGCAGGTCACCGCCGCCTCTTCACTGCAACCAACGGCGCTCGGGAACTCTACTCGTAAAGCAGAAACTTTTTTATGGGGTCTGGCAGAGGCAGCGAGGGAATCAGATGGAGGCGGTATTTGCCGAGTGCTCTTCTCACAGCCACGCGGCACAGACGCAGCAGGGACCTGGGGGCGCCTGGAATGGGTGGGAGGAAAGGGAGAGAGAGGAGGGGCGGGTTAATCCAGTTTCTCCCCTACTGCCTCAGGCCAGAGGCTGGTGGGGACAGCAGGCAGGTCACACCAATGCTTGCTGCCAGCATCCCAATTCCAGAGGAGAGGCGGCTCTGGTGACAAAGGCCTGTTACCTGATCCTTCATCTGCACAAGGAACAGAATCTTCACTATCCCTGCATCTGCTCACCTCTGCTGAGTTCCCTAAGCAGAGAAACTAGAGCTGACCACTGCGAGCCCTGACCCTTGCCCTCTGTCAGCCTCTGCTCCTGGTCCACCCCAGAAGCTCCAAAGGGGTTTGAGGGGGACAGACCAAGCAACAGAGGAGGGTAGGCTGATGATTTTACTCTGGGTGAAAAAAGCCTCACTGTGTCTCTGCCTTGTCAAACAGGCAGCCTAACTGTCAGCGTGGCTCCAACTGACCAGTAACCAACTCTCAACAGGAGCAAGTTTTAATGACTGGTTTAGGGAAAGCCGGTAACAAGAACACAATACACAGAAGTTCAGAAGAGGTAAGAGACTGGGGAAAGATGGCCACTCAGATGCTCTCAAGACCCAGGTGGGAAAGAGGCCAGGTGTGGTCAGAGGGAGCACCGAGGGTCAACTCCTGAATCCTGGAGGATGATAACAAGATCAAGCCACGGATCAACCCCAAACTCCCCGTCCATCAACTTAATTCCCTGGCAAAGCCCTTCTTCATAAATAAGCAAACTTCAGACTTAATTCTAGCAAAAATCAGGCTTAGTTCACAATCCAGAATGATGGTATTTCAGTGGAATTGAAGACGGGGGGAGTGAGGCGCCCTAGAGAAGGAAGATCTTGAAATCTATTGTAAAGCAAACGCCTAAAAGCCATAAACGCACGAGTGAAAGAATTTCAGATCACAAAGGAGAGCAAAGGAATAAATCCCAGTAACTCTGAAAATGTGTATTTTTACAGATTCCTTGCTATTAACCCCTTGTGTTCAGGAATTTAAAAAGAAACTAATCTGGAAGACCGTTCTAAAAAATTCCTAATCCTAACTGAAAGTTTTGACCAAGTGCTAATTAGGAGGGTTTTTTTTTCATTGCTGCAACTTGGCTCATTCAACTGATTTAAAGAGACTGCCAGGCAGAGCTGAATTAAGGCCACTTACTCCTGGCTTCTTTAAAGACCTGCAGTGCCTCGGGGTCCACCTTCCTCCTGCCTCTTGACTCTGGGCCCAAGGACTCCCACTTGACCAGGTTCAGGTTGGCTCCGAACTCCACCAGCAGGCTGACGAAGGCCGCCTCGCAGCCGTGACGCAGGACAGCATCCATGACGCAGCCGGGCGAGCCCCTGTAGAAACCCTGCGTGTTGACAGGGCCGTTGCAGTTGAAGTCCGGGTTCGCCCCCGCCTGCAGCAGCAGCTTGAAGCACTGCAGGTTGTGGTAGGCGGCGCTGATGTACAGCGGGCAGACCACCAAGGAGGTGAGCGGCCGCGAGAAAGGGGGCTGGGCGTCAGCAGTCAGGTGGTGGTTGACATCGACGTCCGCCCCGTACCTGCAGGGAGACACACAGACAGTCAGGCCAGCACCGTTGGCAGATCCCGACCGCACCTGTGGGGACGGCCTGACGCCCCAAGCACCGGAGCGTCCCCAGCTTGCAGTGGGCCCATGACTCCCAGCAGGCACCACGGTAGTTCAGAACCTTGGGATCTTCTCACACAAGAAAACTCACAAGGGAATTCTTTCAAACCTGTGAAGACCGAACAATCCCATGGCTATTTTAACTATTTCAAGCAAAGATAAAGAAGGAAAATTCCCAAATTCATCTTATGCAATTAACAATAAGAATAAACCCCAAACAAAGGTCACACCATGAAGAAAAATTACCAGTGATCTGCATTTATGAGCATTAACTTACAGCCTCCAATAGAGCATCAGCAAAGAGACTCCAAAAACATTAAGAAAGCAACACACGATGACCTCATGGGGGTTATTCCAAGCGTGGTTTCTATATTAGAAACGCTATTAACATAATCCATCATATTCACAGAACTAAGGGGAAAAGCTGCGGATGTGACTGGTGATGGAAGCAAGGTCCAGTGCTATAAAGAGAAATACTGCATAGGAACCTGGAATGTTAGGTCCATGAATCAAGGCAAATTGGAAGTGGTCAAACAGGAGATGGCAAGAATGAATGTCGACATTTTAGGAATCAGCAAACTAAAATGAATTGGAGTGGGTGAATTTAACTCAAATGACCATTATATCTACTGCTGTGGGCAAGAATCCCTTAGAAAAAATGAAATAGCCATCAGAGTCAACAAAACAGTCAGAATATGCAGTACTTGGATGCAATCTCAAAAATGACAGAATGATCTCTGTTCGTTTCCAAGGCAAACCATTCAATATCACGGTAATCCAAGTCTATGCCCCAACCAGTAATGCTGAAGAAGCTGAAGTTGAATGGTTCTATGAAGACCTACAAGACCTTTTAGAAGTAACACCTAAAAAAAATGTCTTTTACATTAGAGGGGACTGGAGCAAAAGCAGGAAGTCAAGAAACATCTGGAATAACAGGCAAATTTGGCCTTGGAGTACAGAATGAAGCAGGGCAAAGGCTAATAAAGTTCTGCCAAGAGAATGCACTGGTCATAGCAAACACCCTCTTCCAACAACACAAGAGAAGACTCTACACATGGACATCACCAGATGGTCAACACTGAAATCAGATTGGTTATATTCTTTGCAGCCAAAGATGGAGAAGCTCTATACAGTCAGCAAAAACAAAACCGGGAGCTGACTGTGGCTCAGATCATGAACTCCTTATTGCGAAATTCAGACTTAAATTGAAGACAATAAGGAAAACCACTATACCATTCAGGTATGATCTAAATAAAATCCCTTACGATTATACAGTAGAAGTGAGAAATAGAGTTAAGGGACTAGATCTGATAGACAGAGTACCTGATGGACTATGGACGGAGGTTCGTGACATTGTACAGGAGACAGGGATCAAGACCATCCCCAAGAAAAAGAAATGCAAAAAAGCGAAATGGCCATCTGAGGAGGCCTTACAAATAGCTGTGAAAAGCAAAGAAGAAAAGAAAAGATATACCCATGTGAATGCAGAGTTCCAAAGAATAGCAAGGAGAAATAAGAAAGCCTTCCTCAGTGATCAGTGCAAATAGAGGAAAACAATAGAATGGGAAAGACTAGAGATCTCTTCAAGAAAATTAAGAGATACCAAGGGAAAATTTCATGCAAAGATGGGCTCAATAAAGGACAGAAATGGAATGGACCAAACAGAAGCAGAAGATATTAAGAAGAGGTGGCAAGAATACACAGAAGAACTATACAAAAAAGATCTTCACGACCCAGATAATCACAATGGTATAATCACTCACCTAGAGCCAGACATCCTAGAATGTGAAGTCAAGTGGCCCTTAGGAAGCATCACTATGAACAAAGCTAGTGGAGGTGATGAAATTCCAGTTGAGCTATTTCAAATCCTAAAAGATGATGCTGTGAAAGTGCTGCACTCAATATGCCAGCAAATTTGGAAAACTTAGTAGTGGCCACAGAACTGAAAAAGGTCAGTTTTCATTCCAATCCCAAAGAAAGGCAATGCCAAAGAATGTTCAAACTATTGCACAATTGCACTCATCTCACACGCTGGTAAAGTAATGCTCAAAATTCTCCAAGTCAGGCTTCAACAATACATGAACTGTGAACTTCCAGATGTTCAAGCTGGATTTAGAAAAGGCAAAGGAACCAGAGATCAAATTGCCAACATCTGCTGGATCACTGAAAAAGCAAGAGAGTTCCAGAAACATCTATTGCCTTATTGACTATGCCAAAGCCTTTGACTGTGTTCAGTTCAGTCGCTCAGTCGTGTCCGACTCTTTGCAACCCCATGAAATGCAGCATACCAGCCCTCCCTGTCCATCACCAACTCCCAGAGTCCACCCAAATCCATGTCCAACGAGTCAGTGATGCCATCCAACCATCTCATCCTCTGTCATCCCCTTCTCCTCCTGCCCTCAATCTTTCCTAGCATCAAGGTCTTTTCAAATGAGTCAGCTCTTCACATCAGGTGGCCAAAGTATTGGAGTTTCAGCTTCAACATCAGTCCTTCAAATGAACACCCAGGACTGATCTCCTTTAGGACGAACTGGATGGGTCTCCTTGCAGTCCAAGGGACTCCCAAGAGTCTTCTCCAACACCACAGTTCAAAAGCATCAATTCTCTAGCACTCAGCTTTCTTTATAGTCCAACTCTCACATCCATACATGACCACTGGAAAAACCATAGCCTTGACTAGACGGACCTTTGTTGGCAAAGTAATGTCTCTGCTTTTTAATATGCTGTCTAGGTTGGTCATAACTTTCCTTCCAAGGAGTAAGTGTCTTTTAATTTCATGGCTGCAATCACCATCTGCAGTGATTTTGACTGCGTAGATCACAACAAACTGTGGAAAATTCTGAAAGAGATGGGAATAACAGTCCACCTTATCTGCCTCTTGAGAAACCTGTATGCAGGTCAGGAAGCATCAGAAATGAACATGGAACAGACTGGTTCCAAATAGGAAAAGGAGTACGTCAAAGCTGTATACTGTCACCCTGCTTATTTAACTTATATGCAGAGTACATCATGAGGAACTCTGGGCTGGAAGAAGCACAAGCTGGAATCAAGATTGCCAGGAGAAATATCAATATGCAGATGACACCACCCTTATGGCAGAAAGTGAAGAACTAAAGAGCCTCATGATGAAAGTGAAAGAGGAGAGTGAAAAAGTTGGCTTAAAGCTCAACATTCAGAAAACTAAGATCACGGCATCTGGTCCCATCACTTCATGGCAAATACACGGGGAAACAGTGACAGACTGTTTTTGGGGGCTCCAAAAATCACTGCAGGCAGTGACTGCAGCCATGAAATTAAAAGATGCTTACTCCTTGGAAAAAAAGTTATGACCAACCTAGACATCATATTAAAAAGCAGAGACAATACTTTGCCAACAAAGGTCTGTCTTGTCAAGGCTATGGTTTTTCCAGTAGTCATGTATGGATGTGAGAGTTGAACTATAAAGAAAGCTGAGCACCGAAGAATTGATGCTTTTGAACTGTGGTGTTGGAGAAGACTCTAGAGAGTCCCTTGGACAGGTCACTGACAAGTAAGTAACGCAGGACAAGGAGCAGGCAGTAAGCTACTGTTCACCCTGGGAAGAAGGCTGCATGACGAATGTGCAGATGACACACACCTAGACACACAGGCGTGTCAGCTCAGTGTTCAGTGATGCAAAGATAAACCACAAAACTTCTTCAATGATTCTCTACAAGGCAGGGATGACCCAGGTGAGGACAGAAGCTAGACTTCTTTTAATACACTCTGTTTTACAGATTTGACTTTGGAACATGTAAAAACACAATGTAAAAAACTCAACAGCAATCCCTAAAAACTGAAAGCAAAAGGAAACATCTTAACCCAACTGTGGGTCCAGCTGGTGCCTGTCTGTCCTGCCCACCAAGCTGGCTCTTCTTTCAGGTCCATGGAACATCGAGAGCAGCCAGACTGTTCTGAGCACCAGATTCGCCTGCAAGGCCTGCAGCTTCGAGCTGCCCCAGAGGTGGGAGCACTCTCCTGAGCCCTGAACTAACCTTCACAGCTGTCCAGGTGCTGAGCTGGACTAAGGCCTCGGGCTGTACTCTTTAACCATCGGTGTATAATAGGAATGTAGACGGAAACGTGTCCAGTAAGAGGACCTGCAGACAGCAACACCCAAGAAGCAATAAGCACTCCCAGTGTCCAGATCTTGGCTTTTCAACATCATTCTCCTCGGAGAAATGTCAAAGCCCAGGGCTGAATCAGGCAAAGTACGTATGAGCCTAGAATAAGTGTTAACTCCACAGGAAACCATGAGTCGAACATAAATAAATAGATTTAAAATTTGATGAGGAATAAGATATATACATGGCTGCAGAGTACCTATCCACGAAAGTATTTATTAATCACAGAGGGAAAAAGAGGAGCTTCACAACAGAGAAACCTGGCAGATACTGCCCTGGTCAAAGAATGAAAGGGAATGTCAGCAGTACTGGGACCAGTGAAACGACGCGCAGCTTGATCCGATGCAGAGAACAGGGCCTGGCTTCTGAGAGAGTTTGCTCCGCCCTGGAGCTAACACTGGAGGGCAGTACAGGACTCGGAGCCCCCACCGCCCTCCGAGCCCCCAGACGCCTCAGAGACACTGTCGGCACAGTCTGTCTCATCTGAGGGCAGGAGGGATGATGACGGGGTCCGCCGTGCAGGGGTCTGGGGTGGACAGAAGAACAGCGTTGTCCAGGGCTTGGTAAACACGCGGGCCGACACTCGCGGCCGCAATCCTGTCTCATCCGACTCTTCCCCAGAACTGGCACCGTGGCGTCTCAGCAGCACAGAGCTGAGGAAGAGAATGGCGGCACACGGACCCACAGCCTCACAGGACACCCCGCTTCCCCTGATGACATGGAGAACCATCAGCCACTACAGATGCACATCACCTGTTCTGCAAACTGTCCTAGGAGCGACTAGAGAAAACTTCTGACACACAAACCACACCAGGCAGAAACTGCTATTTCATTTCATACAAGCAATTAAGAGGCCCGGATTTTAAGCACTAAGATCTTTTTTCTCCTTATTCTGAGGAAGATGTTTTCCAGAATGTTTGTCATTTTGGGCAACACGACAATCTGGTACTAGCCAAGCCGTGGGAAAGACAGCCTTCATCCCCTCATAAAAACATACTGGCTGGGATCCAGTTAATTTTAATCCTGAGTATTTTCCAAAATTCCCGTACTGCTTTTAATATCGCTGGCCAGGAACCATGGGACAACTGCATAAATCAATATAACTTTTGCACACACAGAAATACCACTCCTTACCTTTATAAAACAAAACACCACGGTAAATGTGAAGTAACAAAATGGAGGCTACTTGCAGAGGGACGAGAGACCACGACAGTGACTGCGAGCCCTGCCCGTGAGGGACACCGACGCGGGGAGGCGGGAGTTGAGTCTGGATTATGGGAAGGTTGCGCTGTCTACTCAGTTACTTAACCCCGTTCTCCAGAAGCCAATCGTCGCGTCGTTTAGAACACAGGGAACTCTAGGAGAGAACAGCACATGCTCTTAACCCCGTTCTCCAGAAGCCAATCGTCGCGTCGTTTAGAACACAGGGAACTCTAGGAGAGAACAGCACATGCTCTTAACCCCGTTCTCCAGAAGCCAATCGTCGCGTCGTTTAGAACACAGGGAACTCTAGGAGAGAACAGCACATGCTCTTAACCCCGTTCTCCAGAAGCCAATCGTCGCGTCGTTTAGAACACAGGGAACTCTAGGATAGAACAGCACATGCTCTTAACCCCGTTCTCCAGAAGCCAATCGTCGCGTCGTTTAGAACACAGGGAACTCTAGGATAGAACAGCACATGCTCTTAACCCCGTTCTCCAGAAGCCAATCGTCGCGTCGTTTAGAACACAGGGAACTCTAGGAGAGAACAGCACATGCTCTTAACCCCGTTCTCCAGAAGCCAATCGTCGCGTCGTTTAGAACACAGGGAACTCTAGGACAAAACAGCACATGCTCTTAACCCCGTTCTCCAGAAGTCAATCGTCACGTCATTCAGAACACAGGGGACTCTAGGACAGAACAGCACGTGCTCTTAACCCCGTTCTCCAGAAGCCAATCATCGCGCCATTCAGAACACAGGGAACTCTACGAGAGAACAGCACGTGATCTTAACCCCGTTCTCCAGAAGTCAATCGTCGCGTCGTTTAGAACACAGGGAACTCTAGGACAGAACAGCACATGCTCTTGGTTCCTCCGCGTACAAGCATCACCCTGTGCTCCAGCAGGGAGCAAAATGTCTGAACAATGTTTCATCAAGAAGGGCGTCTGGGCATGTATCTCAGTCAAGCCTGCTGCTAACTCAAAGCAGCAGTGCATCATAAATTGGCCGAAGTGCCCAACGGGATTTCTGGAACCAGGACGAGATCTCACGGACTGATGCTGTGCCTGTGCTCAGTCATCAGTTGTGTCTGACTCTCTGCGGCCCCATGGACTGTATGCAGCCCGCCAGGCTCCTCTGCCCATGGGATTTCCCAGGCAGGAATACTGGGGTGGGCTGCCATCTCCTCCAGGAGAGCTACCTGACCCAGGGATGGAACTCACATCTCCTGCATCAGCAGGCGGGTTCTTTATCACTGAAAGTGAAAGTCACTCAGTCGTGTCCGACTCTTTGTGACCCCATGGACTATACAGTCCACAGAATTCTCCAGGCCAGAATACTGGGGTGGGTAGCCATTCCCTTCTCCAGGGGATCTTCCCAAACGAGGGATCAAACACAGGTCTCCCATACTGCAGGCGGATTCTCTACAGTTGAGCCACAAGGGAAGCCCAAGAATACTGGAGTGGGTAGCCTATCCCTTCTCCAGCGGATCTTCTCAACCCAGGAATCAAACTGGGGTCTCCTGCATTGCAGGCGGATTCTTTACCAGCTGAGCTACCAGGGAAGCCCTGGACTCACCCTACTGGATACATTTCCAAATTAATGACTTATATTCTCCAAGATGCAAAGACAGGGGACTGAAGTGGCTTAGATTCTTGGGCTGGAGATCCTTAAAGAGAAGGGGGGAAGAAGGCATTGCATTCCTTTATTCCTCTAACATAACAGCTATGTCACCCTCATCTATCTTTCCAAAAGCCAATTCCTGAGCCACATGATACGTAAAACCTTCTGATAATAAATATATTCTCAATACCTAATTTAAAAACCAAGTTCTGCACTGGGTTAGGTGCCCTCAGAACCCCTCACTGTGGCCTGTAACAATGCTGTAGTCCTCCTCCGCAGTCCTTCCTGACACAGACAACCAGCTACATAAACTCCACTCAGTCCAACCACAGAACAAACTGCCTCCAGATCAAGGGTGGGGAGAGAAAGCATCAGTGGTAGAAAGAACTCACTGGAGCATAGGACTGAAGATGCAATCTTGTTCAAACTGATTAAACAATAATCACTAGTGCAATTAAAGTAAGACCATACACTAAAACAACAGAAAGGGAAAGCAAAGAAAACACAAATCATGAACACAGACATAAAATAAAGGTATAGTTATGACAGAAAGGTAATAGAAACAAACCTAACATCGGCTATGGCAATAATGTTAATTGTATTAAAAAAGAATCACAGACAGTCAAATAGTAGAAGTGAGCACACAGAGAGTTACTTAAACCCACTAAGATTCAAAGTAAAAGTGACAGAAAGCTTCGTAAATGAGCCCTCAATGAAACCAGTGGTTTCCTCTTAATTTCATAAAGGGCATAATCCATAAGCAAGAATTTTTATGAGCCCAATTAGCATCAAAATACAGTAAGCAAAATTATGAGAAATACAAGAGGAAACTGACAAATCACAACAGTAATTAGATACTAACAGACTTCTCGGAATTTGGGGCAGATCCAATGGTTAAAAATCTAAAAAACAGAGAAGGACTCTGAATAGCATTAACTGAGGCTACAATCTTGTACTATGAAAATAAAACACCAGTGGTTTGTACTTTGTTACAAGGATCCACAACAAAGCAGTTTGATATTAAAAAATAATTTTTTAAAAAAAGAATCTTCAACACATTATATGGTCTGTATTATCCAGGCACAATACAATAAAGTTAAAAGTTCACAGAAGTTTTTATTAAACTGGTAAGAGCCTCAAAACCTATAAAAACAAAGAGGAAATCAACTTCAATTATACCTATTTTAAAAGTTTAGCAAAAACAAAGCCCTAAGGCAAAGGTAAGTTAATAACCTTAAAAGTTTACATTGTTAATCAAGAAAACAATGAATAAGCATGCAACTCAAAAAGTTAGAGAAAAAGTAATGAAATCAAGGAAAACGGGGAAAATATCTTTACCTGATAAAAATAGAAATTAACCAGTAAGAAAATAAGAGAACTGATAAAGCTAAGAAGCCAACTCTTTAAAAAAACAAAAGAGACAAATCCTGTCACAAGCCCACTTTGAGATGGGGCGAAAATAAGGAATGAGAAGGTGTCTGCAGGCGGCGGCAGACGGCCGTGGCCCCTCAGTGTCCGCTGCAGGCGGCGGGGCCCAGCCCCTGAGCACTGACCTGATGAGGGCCTTCAGGATGTCCGCCCGGCCCACCCGCGAGGCGTGGTACACAGGCGTGCTGCGGTGGTGCCGGCTCCCATTGGGGTCAGCGCCGGCCTCCAGGAGGATCTGGGCGCTGTCCAGGTGCCCGTTCACCACGGCCACGTACAGGGCCGTCTGTCCCTTCACGTCCACCAGGTCCACCTCGGCCCCCTTGCGGATCAGGAAGTCCACGCAGTTCCCGTGGCCCGCGGTGGCGGCGATGCGCAGGGGCGTGCAGGGGAGCCAGCCGCAGCACCACACGGACTTCTCGTTGATGCGGCTGAGAGAGAGCACAGGGAACTGGGCTGGGAGGCGTGGGCACACGCCGCCGGGAGCAGGGGCAGCCCTCGCTGTAAGAACGCCTCCAGGTGCACCACTGCAGGACACGCGTTCACACACTCCCCCTGCCGGGCCCACGCCTGCCACAGGAGCCCCACCCCACGGACGAGGAAACCTGAGGCACAGCTAGACAGCACCGGCGCTAAGAGCGCCAATTTCCAGGTGCCGTCAAAGCTCCGTGCTCCACAGAGGAGAAGGGCCTGCCCAGGGAGGGGGCCGCAGGATGGGGGTCAGGGCCCGAGGGCCCCTGGTCAGCAGCATCCACCTGGGACAAGGTAGAGGTCGGACTGCTCCCCGGGCCTCGATCTCCCCCTGGGGCTAGGCGACCACTGTGGTCCTCCTACCCGACACCGCACACATGGCGGCCTGCGGAAATCACCGCGCTTCCCAGCAGCGGCAGAGCGACACCGCCCAGGCTCAGCCCGCAGGGAAAGTGGCACTCAGACGGAGAGCCCCATCAAGGAATGCCACGGCCGTGCAGTGCACGGACCCACCACATCACCAGCCGAGGCGCGGTTCCCAACGCAGCACTAACAAAGCCCAAAGATCCAGATCACTGAAGCAGTGACCCAGAAACATGCAGCGGGTCAGGGCTCCTCCTTCAGCTGTGAACTAGGTTCCATCGGCCAAGGAGGCCAAGGAATGCTCCAAGCACTCATCACCAAAGAAATATATCCCAACAGAAAAATACCGTCCAAACACCGGAGATTCACGGAACCCAAGTATTAGAAGCAACAAAAGCAGTACTTGAAGAAGCACTATGGAACCAGCTGGGCCAACCTCGCTGAACCCTCATTCACCTACTGTTACATCTGCAGCACCACGGAAAGTTAATGTTTGCTTTGGCCCTGAGTCACTGACAGTAAACATTCACGTGCAGTCCATCATCTGTATGATGATCCTTCATGTGCAATCCATCATCTGTATGATGATCCTTTCCGGATATTTGAAACTTTTTTATTTTTAATAAAATATCTGCTCTAATGAAATGATGCTAAAACACTAGAACGGAAGGAAGAAACCTATCTCTGTATTGTTAGAAATCCTTCTCTTGGGAACTATCCACAGAAAAGGGGGTACAAATTTCAGTATCAATATGCAGGCATTTCTCCCATCAACTCGCTGCCAGCCTAGGCCTGAAGGAGAAACAAACACACAGAAAAAGCCTGGAATTTCCAGCTGCAGATGAGTTTCAAACCTATTTGAGACTCCAATATCAGACACAGACAGCCAGCAGAGTCTGTGCTCCCCCAGTGTCTCGAGGAGGGAGACATGATAGCAAGACTCTGATGCTATTGATCAAGGAAGGGCTTGCACTGGTCACGGGATGTGGCAAGGAAACAGGCAGGGCACTATCAACAAAAGGAGTCAGAAGATGGGCACCCAGACCTCCCTGGGCGATAAGACAACTGGCCAGAGGCTGAGCCCTGGGCCCTGCAGGCCAGCACCTGAGGACCTAAGCCGGGGGAGAGCGTGTCAGGAGTGCGGTCAGGTGCGGTCCGTCAGGAAGGCTGGACACATGGGGGACCCGAGGCAATACTTCAAGGAGGAGACTTTCTGTACCCGACTTAGGATAAAAGCCAGACGAGGCTCGCTAAGGGGCAGGGCTGCTGCTGAAGAGATAACGAGGCTGGCATCAGGGGAAACCTCAGGGAAGCTGACACCCGGACAGCGCCAGACGGTCACTGACGGAGCTGGACCTGAACTCGGGTCTCCCCGCCCTGCCTCTCTGGCTACTGCCCACAAGCCTGACGGAGCTTCCCTCAGTCCCCTGTCCCCCCACGCTCTGGAGCTGGAAAGCATCAGGGACTCCGCGCAGACCAGGGACAGCCGTGCCCTGCTCCCGGGCTCCCGGCCCCCCGGCCCCGGGCTCCGTGCAGCACCTCAGCATCGCTCACCTCCGGTAGCTCTCTTCCTGCAGCAGGCTCCGCAGGGTCTGCAGGTCCCCCACATAGGCGGCGTCGTGCAGCCGCGTGTCCTCGCAGTGCTCCAGCGGGTGGTCACAGAACTGCTCCCGCAGCCACTCCTTCAGATTAGGACCTGCACTGAAGACAGGGGCGCCTGTCGGCTCCGGGAGGCCCCGCCGGGCCAGCCAGCAGGGGGCGCCGCCCACCCAGGCACGCGTCGGTCCGCCAGTCGGGCCCCACTCTCGGCGACCCCAGCCTGCCAGGCTCCTCCGTCCACGGGACTCCCCAGGCAAGGACAGCGGTGCGCGTTGCCACCCCTTTCTCCAGCCGATTTATCGACCCAGGGATCGAACCCACGTCTCAGCACTGCAGGCGGTTTCTTTACTGCCTGAGTCACCAGGGGAGCCCTTTCCACCAAGAGGGTGCTCTCCAACTCTCAACAGTACCTCGTTCCCCTGCCTCCAGAAACTTCCAGAGCCAGAGAGACACAGAAAATCTCCCTGAATAAAGCTAGCATGTGCCCGACATCAAACCAGGCAAGAATATGACGTTGAGAACTTTGGCGGGGTGAGGCATCAAAAGCCAAACCTACTTAAGAACAGAGAAGATCCTAAATAATATATTAGCAAAGTGAAATTTAAAATACACATCAAAAAAAGTCACCACGGGACTTCCCCAGTGGTCCAGTGATTAAGACTCCAAACTTCCACTGAAGGGGGCCTGGGTTCCACCCCTGGTCAGGGAACTAACACATGCCTCAGTGTGGCCACAAATAAAAAATAAGTCACCATAAAATTACTCTAATTTATTCCAAGAATGTCAGTATTGTGGGAGAAAACATAATCCTCTCCTACATTACAAAAAGATGCTTGAATTTAGCAAAATTCAGTACCACAAAATACTGCTCCTTATAACACGAATGACTCTGCCATGATGATCTAGGTGGCCACATGAGAGTCCCCGTAAGTGACACACATTTTGGTACCTCAGATGGGTGCTCTTTACTGAATACAAGCTGCACCTCAGTAAAATGGAAAAAAATGTTTAAAAACAATGATATAAACAGAAAGCCAGACCTATATAATGAAGACTATAAAACTGAGAAACAATAAAGGCTAGAATGAATGATGAAAACCACACAGTGTACTTGGATGAGAGTCAATGCCAGGAAAATTTTAAGTGATACCAAATAAATTAAGGGATTTAACAAATCTCTTTGGGGCCTTTACATAAGATACGACCAAAATATTCTAAAGGTTTATTTGGAAATAAAAATAAGAAACACTTTCAGCTTATTCAGTATGTATGAGAAGACATCTACCCTTCTAGACAGTAGAAATTGTCTCTCATTAGAATGAAAAGATAAATGAAACAATCAATTGCCCAGCAAAGAGCTTAGCACAAATAACATGTCAGAAAGGGGCACCAAAGGAGCTGAAGAATGGGAAGAGTAGCTGCTATAAACGGAATGCTTGTGTCTCCCAAAATGTTCAGCCAAATAACATGCTGGGAGTCCTAACACCCAGGTGATCATTAAGAGGTAGGGAGGACCTTAATGGTTAATTAGGTCATGAGGGCGAAGCTGTCATGAATGGGATTAGCACCTTTATAAAAGAGACCCTGAAGAGTTCCATGGCCCTTCTGCCACATGAGGACACAGCAAGAAGACAGCTATCTATGAACCAGGAAGCCCTCCCCAGACACGAAATATGCTAGTGCCTTGGTCCTGGACTTACCAGCCACCAGAGCTGTGAAAAATAAATTTCTGTTGTTTATAAGCCATCCAGTCTATTCTGCTATCACATCCTGAATGGACTAGATCACAAGTACTATTCACTCTTGAACAGTGCAGGTTAGATCTGCAGGGGTCCACTTACACGTGGATATTTTCAGCAGTAAATACCACAATACTGCACTGTGGTCAGTGCCTGGTGGAATCCCTAGATGTCCGGAAACTTCAGATGCAGAGGACCCCCAAGCTGTCCCAACAGGCAACTGCAGTCAATTTTGTACAACAACATACTTACAGCCGACCCTTGAATAGCATGGTCTGAACTGCACAGGTCCAAGCACACACAGATTTTTCTCACTAAAAACACACTACACTACACAACCGACAGCTGGCTGATTTGGATGCAGAACCTCAAACATGGAGGGTCAGCTGTGAACTCAAAGACAGATTTCTCACTGTGGCGGAGCTCTGGTAACCCTCTGGGTTGTCAAAGGTCAACTGTAATTGAGCTCTTCACCTCACCGTGGAGCCTTAAATGTCTCCAGATAATTTTCTATAAACTTAATTACGTAGACAGGAGGCAGAAAGAAAGAGCATGAACTCAGACTGCTTCAACAAGTCCCCACAGTGCCAGGCGGCCTAGCGTGTGACCCTGCCACAGGTGGGCTCTCCAATCCTGAAGTTGCTTTTCATATCCAAATTAAATGTTTTGCCTACCTACTGTATACAATGCTGGGCCATAGTACACTCCAGGATTAGACAGAGCTTCCCTGGTGGCTCAGATGGTAAAGCATCTGCCCGCAATGTGGGAGACCCAGGTTCGATCCTTGGGTTGCGAAGATCTCCTGGAGAAGGAAATGGCAACCCACTCCAGTACTCTTGCCTGGAGAATCTCACGGACAGAGGAGCCTGGTAGGCTACAGTCCATGGGGTCGCAAAGAGTCGGACACGACTGAGCAACTTCACTTTCACTCTAACAGAGGTTAGACAAAAAAGGCCCCAGGTCACTGGGCAGTGCAGGGAGGATCACTCAAGCACCTGCCACGACCAGGCCTCAGCAGATCAACAAGAAGGCATTGAGAAGCCCTTGGGCCCCCAGGCCAATCCTCCTCCAGAAGTTATTCTCCACTGAGTTACCCACAGAGTGGAAAAGTTCAAAGGAGGAATAAGACTCAGAAGGTGTAAGGAGACTGACACACTTTTGCTAAGTTCTCCTCCAAGCCTCCCTTGGTTGGCCTCTTCCAAACCACCACCTGCCCAACTCCAGATTCAAGATAACTTTATGCTTGCATTTTTCTGATCAGCTTCTCCAACGACAATACACCACTTAAGCCTCAAGCTTGACCACTCTACTCCCAGGCCGGCAACACAGTAAATGCTAAAACAGCACCGCCTGGCTATCAGAGTGCCTACGTGTAGGGCAGAGTCAGTCTGCCTTCCCCCAGACCATCCTCCACACCAGGAAGCAGCACGCAACCCTTTTCCTCCTACTGGACACCTCTCAGTCCTTCCCTTACTCTCACAGAAGACGATGTCCAGGACCCTAAGGTCTGGCCGTACCTGGGGCTAGTGGATACCAACCAAAGCCTGGGATGGAAGGGGCTTTGTGTTTTTGTTCAGTGGGGTATTAGTTCCTCAATAAACCGTTTATTGGATGAACGAATGGAGGAAAGGATGAAAAGCACTACTTGCACCTGTCTCCAAATCAACACTATATCTTAAATTCTGGCACATTTAGGAGTAAGAGTAAAAAAAATCCATAGTTTATTACTAACGAACTCTGTGGAGGGGTGTCTCATTGGATGTGCGTGTACCGTCCGCAGCACATAGAAGCACCTGATACCCAGGGCAAACTCAAACAGGCAAGGAGAGGAACCGCCACCCTCCCACCCCAGCCCACAGGTTAAGAGGAAGCCGCTCCCGACCGCGAGCAAATGCACTCCCCCTGCAGATTCACACCGGCACCGCAGGAAGATTTCAAGGTGGAGACCACCCCCCCCACCCAGTCCCGCGGCTATTCTGGGCAGTGGGCGTGAGCCTTTCTAGCCCGCTAAACTAAACTCTGTCAGGGCTGCCTCCCCGGCGGCGGGCCGGGGCCCCTGCAGCGGACCTGCTGTGTCACTGACAGCTCGCTGGGGGCGGCGTCATCGCGCTCCCTTGCCCGTGCTCGTGCTGGAGTCGGGGCAGCACGGGGGAAAGGGCACCCGCCCTGCCAGGGGCTGACCCCCGGGGCTTTCCACACCCCTGGGTGCGCTCAGAACTGGAGAGTGACCTACGTGCCCTCCGCACGGTTGGGGGCGGGGGGCGTCCGCTGCAGCCCACAGGCCAGCGGGCCGACAGTGAGCAGGCAAGCGCCACAGGCGGGAAGCCGAGCACCCGGGCCCCGGCGGGCCGCGCTACCCGACCCCGGCGGCTCCGGGAGGCCCGGCCGGCCTCGGCCCCCGCCGCCCCGCCGCCCCGCCGCCCGGCGGCCGCGCGTGCACGTTACCTGCGGGCGCCGGCCCGGCCCGCCCGCCGCCCTCCGCCATGGGCTCCGGCCCCCGGCCCGTCCGCGCCGCCCCGCGCGGCCCGCCGCGGAGACCCCGCCGCCGGAACCACTTCCGGGACCACGGCGCGCGACCGCTTCCGGCGCCGCGGGCGGCGGCCGTGCGGAGGAGCGGCTTCCGGCGGGCGCGCGCCTCCCTCAGGGCTTCTGGGGCCGGCGCGCCCGCCACGCTCGCGACGAGGGGCCCAGCGGGCGCGCGGTGCCGCGGACGAGCTCTGCGGAGCGCGGGTGGGGCGGGCTGTCGGGGGCGCGCCGTCGGGCCCCGCCGGGGCTGCTTGTCCACAGGGGAAGCGGAGGAGTCTGGGAAAGCGCGCCGCCTGGGGGCGGGGCCTAGCTGGCTGAGCCAGGGAACTCGGGTGAGTCGGGCCCGTCCCCGCCCCCGCTGGGAGGGCGTGGCCTTCCGCCCGGAGAATGTGGGCGGGACCGGGGGAGGCTCTAGCTCCGGGTTCCAACCCCAGGGGAGCCAGTCTGATGGGGCAGTGGTCTGGGGTCGCTTCAGTCATGTCGGACTCTGCGACCCCATGAACTGCAGCCTGCCAGGCTCCTCTGTCCATGGGATTCTCCAGGCAAGAACACTGCAGTGGGTTGCCAGGCCCTCCTCCAGGGCATCTTCCCGACCCAGAGATCAAACCCACGTGTCTTAGGTCTCCTGCGTTGGCAGGAGGGTTCTTTACCACTAGCCACCTGGGAAGCCTAATTCCTTCCTTGAACTCAAGGATCCTGTCTATCAAAGTATAGCCCGGTGCCTGACACAAAGTGCTTATTGAATAAATTAGTGAGCAAGGTGATCATTTTCTTGCACACTCGCTTATTGAAATACTGTCAGACCTGAGTTTTGGTTTGTAAGCATGGGTTCCTTTGGCTCCTTCTATGTGGTTCATGGGGTCGCAAAGAGTCGGACACAACTAAGCGACTGAACTGAACTGAACTGAACTGATGCTCCTCATGCAGTGGGGAGAAGGGCTCCAGCAGATGGAAGTGGGGGGTAGGAGGGGTGTTTGGGAGGGGTTGGGGGAGAGCAGGTGGCTGAGGACAGGTGAGACTGGAGACCCCCAACAGTTGTGCTATGACCCGCTGGCCTGGCCTGCCTTGTAATTACAGGACCAGGTCGGTGTAAGGGGAGCCACAGCGGCAGGGCTATTGTCCCCAGGGGTTGCTCAAAGGCTCTAGGTGTCACCACCAGGCTGCAGGCCTGCAAGGGTGTTGGCTGGGGGGAGGGAGCTGCCTCCAGCTCTGTTTGGACTTGATAACACCCTAGAGCAGCAGTGGCTGGAGGGCTAGGCATGAGGCCCACATGCTTCGCTCCAGGGAGCCAGGAGCATGCCCAGACCCTCCGGGCCTGTACCTCAGAACACCTGGGAGCTTGAAAGACAGGGAAACCTGGAAACAGTTCAAGTGTCCATCAGAGATGTTGGGTAAACAGTGTGGCCTGTCACAGGGTGGGTTATTACGAGCTTTAAAAGGGAAGGAAATCCTAACAAATAGGAGAACATGCACAAATCTTGAGGACACAATGCTGAGTGAAAGAAGCCAGTCACCAAAGGCGAAGACTGCTGCTTGATTCCATTCACGAGTTTCCTAGAGGAGTCAGTTCATGGAGACAGAAAGTGGATGGTGGAACCAGGGACTGGGGGAAGGGGGAGTTGTTTAATGGGCACGAGTTACAGGTTGGCATTGCAGGCGGATTCTTTACCAGCTGAGCCACAAGGGAAGCCCAAGAATACTGGAGTGGGTAGCCTATCCCTTCTCCAGCAAATCTTTCTGACCCAGGAATTGAACCAGGGTCCCCTGCATTGCAGGTGGATTCTTTACTAACTGAGCTATCAGGGAAGCCCATCTTACCACGATGTTTTTTTTTTAAAAAAAGCAGGCCTGGTACCACCCCACCCCAGAGATCCTGACGCAGGCGATGTAGGGTGTGGGCTGGGCATGGGGGTTTTGGAGGCTCCTAAGTGATTCTCATGCAGCCAGACTGAGACCTCTGTCCCCACCAGCTTCAGCAGGCCTGTCCCCCAGCCCCTATCCCCTCGTGAGGGCCTGGGCTCCAAGGGGTTAAACAGCCTGAGCAGGTGTCACTTCCCATGTGCCTGGCTCTGACGCTGCCCTGGGGATCTTCTCTGTTCTCTAGAGAGTCCTGAGATCCCTCTGGATCAGAGGCGTCCCACCCCTCCCCCTAACTGCCTGCTGGGCCCGGTGCTCTCAACACCAGCAGGGACTGGAGGTGGCACTGACCCTCGCCCTGGTTCTCAGGGCCCTGAGGTCAGGGAGGCTCGGTGCTGTGCCCACAACACACTGCGGCCCAGCCGGGGCTCAAACCCAGGACTGTCCAGCCGTGCAGCTCCTCAGGCCTCACCATCCCGCCAGGGTCCGTCCAGTAAGCCCAAAACACCCACCAACACTGGGCTGGTGGATCTACAGACAGAAACGTCAGATCACGCAACCACCCTGGGCACACCCGTCCCAGGTGGACACAGGGCCAGCGCTACCTCTGGCAGAGTGGAGACTGTCCCTGCCCCTTCCAGGTCCCAGGGGCACGCTAGCTTTCTCCCACCCGCATCGCCTCCTGCCATCTGGCAGCTCAGGGCTGTCCCACAGCCACCCACTCATCTGTGTCTGCAAAATAAAACACCCAATGTCCCCAAATGACCCCTCCTTGAAGTCTGGCCCAATCTTTCTGGAAGGTAGCTTGGCATAAAATGTTTGTAATCCTTGACCAGAAATTGCGCACCCTGGGCGCCCCCTGTCTGCACCCTCAGCCATGGGACCTGCCCCCCAGCTCACCAGAAGTTCCCCCGGTCCCCACTCTGCCAGCTGGGTGCCCGGGCTCCCTGCCAGCCTCCACCCGCACATTCCGGGCCCCCATCTCGTCTCACCTTGACTTACAGCTTGGGAGGAGCCATCTTATCTCTCCTGGCAGAGACGTGGCTCTCTCGAAAGCTGTTTCTGCTCAGACAGATGTCTTAATTCGCTCACACAGGAGCTCGCCGGGACTTGATGTTGAACAAATGGTCAGAAGTGACAGCCACTCGGCCTGGTGCTGGTGAACCATAGTGGACGCTGACCACGGAGCTTGTGGTCCAGTGAGGGAGTGAATAGGGTTCTCCATAAAGATGAGTCCCCCCTACTAACCCCTGGGACCTGGGAAAGGGACCTGATTGGAGGAAAGGGGTTTTGCAGATGTAGTTAACTTAATGATGTCAGTCCCCCTGGATTTAGAGTGGCCCTAAATCCAACAGGCCTTTGAGTCTGAAACAAAAAGGGAGATTTGAAACTCGGACACAGAGCAAGAAGGCCATGCCAGCAGACAGAGCCTGGAGGGATGTGGCCCCAAGCTAAGGAAGCCAGGACCACCAGGGGCTGGAAGAGACAGGAAGGGTCCTGCCCGAGAACCTCCATAAGGATCATGGCACTGACAACACCTTGAGTTCAGACCTCTGCCCCCAAACTGAGCAAGAACACATTTCCATTGGTTTCTGCTGCTGCTGCTGCTGCTAAGTCACTTCAGTCGTGTCCGACTCTGTGTGACCCCATAGACGGAAGCCCACCAGGCTCCCCCGTCCCTGGGATTCTCCAGGCAAGAACACTGGAGTGGGTTGCCATTTCCTTCTCCAATGTGTGAAAGTGAAAAGTGAAAGTGAAGTCGCTCAGTCGTGTCCGACCCTTAGCGACCCCACGGACTGCAGCCTACCAGGCTCCTCCATCCATGGGATCTTCTAGGCAAGAGTACTGGAGTGGCTTGCCATTGCCTTCTCCGATTGGTTTCTGAGTGTGTCTTAATTGTCATGGTGGCCACAGGAAGTTCACACCCAGTCCTGGACCAGATCACAAATCGCCCTGGGAGTGAGGGCCAAGAAGGAGGGAGTGAGGCTGGGGAACAGGAGTCAAGGTATAGGGAGTTAACCACAGAGAAAGGCCCCGAAGTCAAGGGACCAGACGGGTGGGAGCGGCCCTTCCTGAACCCAGGAGGGAGGCTCTGTGGGCCGGGTGATGCCCAGTCCTGTCCTGTGTCACCGGGTTTTACCAAGCAGCGTTGTGATCTGACCCAGATTTGGGTGGGCCACACTGACTGCTTGGGAAATCGAGGAAGAACAGGGTAGGGGGACTCCAGAGAGACCCAGGTGACCTTGCCAGCCATGCCACCCAAGGGGACAGAAGATGAGGGCCTTCGTAGGGCCGCCGCCCCCACATCCAACACTGGGTGGTCGCGTGCGTCCCTGTGAGCTAAGAGTTTGTCCTGCAAGAGATGGTCAGGTGACAAAACACAGATCAGTTCACTTCAGTTCAGTCGCTCAGTCATGTCTGACTCTTTGTGACCCCATGCACTGCAGCACGCCAGGCTTCCTTGTCCATCACCAACTCCTGGAGTTCACTCAAACTCATGTCCACCAAGTCGGTGATGCCATCCAACCATCTCATCCTCTGTCATCCCCTTCTCCTCCCACCTTCAATCTTTCCCAGCATCAGGGTCTTTTCAAATGAATCAGTTCTTCGTATCAGCTGGCCAAAATATTGGAGTTTCAGCCTCAGCATCAGTCCTTCCAATGAATATTCAGGACTGATTTCCTTTAGAATGGACTGGTTGGATGTCCTTGCAGTCCAAGGGACTCTCAAGAGTCTTCTCAAACACCACTGCTCAAAAACATCAATTCTTCAGCAGTCAGCTTTCCTTATAGTCCAACTCTCACATCCATACATGACCACTGGAAAAACCATAGCCTTGACTAGACAGACCTTTGTTGGCAAAGTAATGTCTCTGCTTTTTAATACGCTGTCTAGGTTGGTCATAACTTTCCTTCCAAGGAGCATTTTTTAATTTCATGGCTGCAGTCACCATCTGCAGTGATTTTGGAGCCCAAAAAATTAGTCTGTCACTGTTTCCCCATCTATTTGCCATGAAGTGGACCAGATGCCATGATCTTAGCCAGACGTACCCTAAAGCTGGTTCAAGTCCAAGGAGCCTTTGGTTTGATCTGGGGATGCAGGGTGGCCAGGGCATCTGGCGGAGCTGACCTCAGAAGCCCGGCTGCCAGGCACCCAGGAGCCTCTCTGATCCTGTCTCTCTCCTTCACCCACCAAGTCTGTGTCTCTCAGTGTCACCGGCTAACAAAGCAACAGCCTCGAGCCACAGCCAGCTGATGTCACCGCGTGTCATGGCACGTGGGCTCCATGGACAGGCGTGTGACTGGCACAGCGGGAGCAGCATGTCTCTGCTTCACGACTGCAGCCTTGCCTGGGGGACCCCGAGGCTGTGGTGGGGTCGTCTGCAGGGACAGTGCTCACAGGCTGGCGCTGGCTGCTGGCTATCCCGTCTCTTGGCTGCAAGGCCGCCTCTCTGTCTGTGGTTAACTTACCTTCCCTGCCTCCCACGGAAGCCCCCTGCTCCCTGGCTCCACTCCATTCTTCTCAGCCCTCACTCTTGGGGATTAGTGATGCTGGGTGTGAGCTTCGTGTGGCCACCATGACAATTCCTACACACTGGGAAACCAGAGGAAACGTGTTCTTGCTCAGTTTGGGGTCAGAGGTCTGAACTCAAGGTGCCATCAGGGCCGTGATCCCAGTGGAGGCTCCCGGGCAGGGCCCTTCCTGTCTCTTCAGCTGCTGGTGGTCCCAGCTCCCTTGGCTTGTGGCCCCACCCCTCCCAGCTCTGTCCGCTTGCACGGCCTTCTCGCTCTATGTCTGAGTTTCAAATCTGGGGCTGCAGTGGGAACACCCACACTGTGGGCTCCTCACAGCGTGGTGACTGGATTCCAGCGGGAGGTCCGGGGATGGGGAGGACAAAGAAGAGCAGACGGGGGGAGAGAGGGAGAGAGTTCAGGGGGACGCCTGTCTTACGACCCCTCGGAAGCTATAAGCATCACTCCTGTCACATTCTGTTGGTCCAAGAAGTGACCGATGTCCACCCGAGGTCAGGGGGCCAGCACGGACCCCACCCGTCTCTCTGTGCAGGAACGTCAGTGCCGCTCCCAGAGAAGAGACGCGAGAGGGGATCTACTTCGCTGCAGCTGTTTGGGCTCATACGGCCTCGCCGTCTCTGCCTCTCACTGTTCCCCTGACCCTTGGTGTCCCTCTCTCTGTCTCTCCAGCACCCTCCCTGCCTCTCTGCCGGCTAGTGCAGGGCACACGCCCACCCCCTTTCTGCAGACGGGCTTCCTCGGGCTGGCCGTCTCTCGGCTTCTGCCCCGGCAGCCCTCAGTCTCACTGTGTGAGAAACTCCAGCCTGACCCTATGTGACTATCAGTACAGGCGTCCACCTCTCCTGTGTGTGGAAGTTCTGGGGACAGTGCCCTGGCCAGCCAGTTGGCCACGGTCAGCTTCCTGTGGCCAAGGAACCACTGCTTCAAGCCTGGACTCCAAAGCCTGTGCTGCCCGGCAGAGTCTGGCCACCTGAATAATTAAAAGCCCTTGGCATGGTCTATCGGTGAGGGTGAGGTCGTCCCTCATTCACACAGGGAGTGGTACCTGTGTCAGAAGAGGCTCTGCTCAGACCAGTGAAGGGCAATAGACTCTGTTGGCCAGCTGTAGCCCACGGGCTCTGGAATGTCTGCAGGGGGAGAGACAGGAGGGCCTGGGAGTGGCAGCCCTTACTTAAGTCAGGGCAAACTGATTGTAGCTCACACCTCAGAGGCCCCAGGGTCCAACTGAAATCAGAATCCACCATCTCCACCCTCAATCACATTCACACAATCCTTGCCTTGGGGTCTGTCCTGGGGACAAGGAGTTGGCTGGCAAGTCTGAAATCTGGCTGGCAGGTAGAAACTCAGACAAGAGATAGTGTTGAGTCCAAAGTCTGTAGGGCAAATTGTTGCTGTTGTTCAGTTCAGTTCAGTTCAGTCGCTCAGTCGTGTCTGACTCTTTGCCACCCCATGAATCGCAGCACGCCAGGCCTCCTTGTCTATCACCAACTCCCGGAGTTCACTCAAGCTCATGTCCATTGAGTCGGTGATGCCATCCAGCCATCTCATTCTCTCTCATCCCCTTCTTCTGCCCCCAATCCCTCCCAGCATCAGAGTCTTTTCCAGTGAGTCAGCTCTTCACATGAGGTGGCCAAAGTACTAGAGTTTCAGCCTCAGCATGAGTCCCTCCAATGAACACCCAGGACTGATTTCCTTTAGGATGGACTGGTTGGATCTCCTTGCAGTCCAAGGGACTCTCAAGAGTCTTCTCCAGCACCACAGTTCAAAAGCATCAATTCTTCGGCACTCAGCTTTCTTCACAGTCCATCTCTCACATCCATACATGACCACGGGAAAAACCATAGCCTTGACTAGACGGACCTTTGTTGGCAAAGTAATGTCTCTGCTTTTTAATACGCTGTCTAGGTTGGTCATAACTTTCCTTCCAAGGAGTAAGCGTCTTTTAATTTCCTGGCTGCAATCACCATCTTCAGTGATTTTGGAGCCCCCCCCAAAATAAAGTCTGACACTGTTTCCAGTGTTTCCCCATCTATTTCCCATGAAGTGATGGGACCAGATGCCATGATCTTTGTTTTCTGAATGTTGAGCTTCAAGCCAACTTTTTCACTCTCCTCTTTCACTTTCATCAAGAGGCCTTTGAGTTCCTCTTCACTTTCTGCCATAAGGGTGGTGTCATCTGCATATCTGAGGTTATTGATATTTCTCCCAGCAATCTTGATTCCAGCTTGTGCTTCTTCCAGCCCAGCGTTCCTCATGATGTACTCTGCATAGAAGTTAAATAAACAGGGTGACAATATGCCGCCTTGACACACTCCTTTTCCTATTTGGAACCAGTCTGTTGTTCCATGTACAGTTCTGACTGTTGCTTCCTGACCTGCATACAGGTTTCTCAAGAGGCAGGTCAGGTGGTCTGGTATTCCCATCTCTTTCAGAATTTTCCACAGTTTATTGTGATCCACACAGTCAAAGGCTTTGGCATAGTCAATGAAGCAGAAATAGATGTTTTTCTGGAACTCTCTTGCTTTCTCCATGATCCAGCAGATGTTGGCAATTCGATCTGTGGTTCCTCTGCCTTTTCTAAAACCTGCTTGAATATCTGGGAGTTCATGGTTCACATATTGCTGAAGCCTGGCTTGGAGAATTTTGAGCATGACTTTACTAGCGTGTGAGATGAGTGCAATTGTGTGGTAGTTTGAGCATTCTTTGGCATTGCCCTTCTTTGCGATTGGAATGAAGACTGACCTTCTCCCGTCCTGTGGGCACCGCTGGGTTTCCCACGTTTGCTGGCACACTGAGTGCAGCACGTTCCCAGCATCGTCCTTCAGGATGTGAAACAGCTCAGCTGGGATTCCATCCCCCCCTGCTGCTGCTCATTCAGTCACTAAGACACATCTGACTCCTTAGCAGGTGAGCAAGCCGGGCATCAAACAGGGTGTCTATGCCCCAGTCTTGGGCAGGATTCCTTTTCCTCAGGGAAACCTGTTTTTGCTCTTAAGGCCTTTGACTGATTGTCTAAGACCCACCCAGATTATTCAGGTGAGCTCCTTAATTTAAAGTCAAAGGGGACTTCCCCGGCCAGTCCAGTGGTTGGGACTGCGTGCTTACAATACAGAGGGCGTGGATTTGATCCCTAGTTGGGGAGCTAAGATCCCACATGTCCATGGCACAGACAAAAGGTTTAAATAAATAAAACAGCCAGTGGATTGTAGATGCTGATTCCATTCATAGTGTACCTTCATAGAAACCCCCAGGCGGGTGTTTGACCAAATACCTGGCATCGTGACCTAGCCGAGATGACACAGCACTGAATCATCACAGCCACAAAGGTATCAGTAGAATGGGAAGCTGGGGACGGGACGGTCTTCAGGCGCAGCTGGATGCAGGAGCTCGGGGTCTGGCAGCAGGTCTCATCCTTCCCCAGACTTGCTTTCCTCCACGTTTGACTGTGTCACATCCCCACAGGCCTTCAGGCTCCTCAGCCAGTAACTGCAGGAGAAGCCTCTCGGCCCGCACCATTCATCCGTCCCGGAGAACACTCTGACTGGCCTCCTGGGCCACATGCCCACCATGAGGACTGGTGCACACCCCTGGCTGGGTCCTCCAGCAGGGCACCGGGATGAAGGAAGAATTCCCCAGCAAACTGGAAAAAGGAGACAACACAGGGACTTCTCTGGTGGCCCAGTGGTTGGGAACCTGCCTGTCATTGCAGGACAAACAGGTTTGATCCCCACAGGCCACGAAGCAACTGGGCCCCAGAGCCACAACTACTTAAGCCTAGAGCCTGTGCTCTGCAGCCGGAGCAGCCGACGAAATGAGAAGCCTGCACACGGCAAACAGAGAATACCCCCGCTGGCCTCAAACAGAGAAAGCACTCACAGAGCAAGGGAAACCCCCGCACAGACAAAAATAAATAAATGAAACATTGTTTTAAAAAGGAGGCAATACATCAGGTAGCTCCCCTAAGCCATGTAGCTCAAGGCTCATGACTCCGGTCACTTTCTCCTTCCGAATTTATGATGTTTGAAGATAAGATGAATGTATTTTATTTTCTCAAAGGTGGCAAGTCAGAAAACACAGGCCATTCAACCATCCGTGGACCCTGAAACGGTCACCTTCGTCCAAGTGACACCGCGCGGGCTGCTCTGCTTTTCCCAGCAGCGGTCGGTCACACCGGGGTCAGGACCAAAGGCACGTGCCCTGCACCAGGGTCCCAATGAAAAGCTGCTTCTGAATCCACAAAGGAACAGAAGAATGCCCTGGGTTACAGTTGAGAAAGGTCATTGTTCCTAGACGTGAACAAAGCCGGCCTTCATTTCTTTACTTGGGGGCCCATTTGGTGAAGCACTTAAGACGTGCCCAGGCCAAGATACACATATAATGGTTTTAATTACATCCTGTGAATTTATTTTTCCAGAGAGAAATATTTCTCGGGGAAATGTCCATAAAAGCAACGTCCGCAGCAGTGTGATTGTGTGTGTTTCCTAGAGGACGTCTGTTTAGTTTAAGTCCCACTTTGAGCACAACTTTTTGCAAAGACGGGGGTCCTGAGAAGGCCGCCAGCAGCCCCAGAGATGGCAGCGTCGTGGGCAGGGATGTGGGGTACGCTGGGCAAGCGGTCCTACCCCCACAGAAAGGAGGCAAAGGGACAGAGGGCAGCGTGCTTCCCACTGACTCGTCAAGCTTTAGTGAGATGGCAGGGCTATTTCTACCCAGTGCTACCTGCTGCATCGTGGGTTCCTTAAAGGAAATTTTGAAGGACCAGTTTTAAAAAAGGACACTTACAGAAAGAAGGAGATGGTTCCAGATGGAAGGTCTAAGATGCAAGAAGAAATGATGAGCAGATATTGGTAACTTTGTGAATGAATGTTGACAAACCTTGGCTGCCTAAACAACAACAAAATCCTTAATTTGTAAAATTACAACGAGGTGCCACCTCACACTCGTCAGAATGGCCATCATCAAAAGTCTATAAATAAATGCTGGAGAGAGTGTGGAGAGAAGAGAATCCTCTTACTCTATTGGTCGGAATGTAAATTGGTGCAGCCAGGATGGAAAACAGTATGGGAGGTTCCTTAAGAAAGCGAAAATAGAGCTACCACGTGACCCTGCAATCTCTCTCCTGGGCATACATCCAGAGAGAAATGCCGTCTGAAAGAATCCATGCACCCTGATGTTCATTGCAGCGCTGTTTACAATAGTGAGGCCATGGAGGCAACCTGAAGGTCCATCAGCAGAATAACGGACAAAGACGCGATACATCTGCATCGCAATGTTGTTCAGCCACAGAAAGGATGGAATTGCCACTTGCCCCAGAGATGGACCTAGAGATCATCATGCTAAGTGGACTAAGTCAGACAGAAAAATATAAGATATCACATGCGTGGGATCTGGAAAGTGATACAAATGACCTGATTTACAAAATAGAAACAGGCTCACAGACTTCAAAAACAAACGTAAGGTTAACAAAGGGGATAGGGAACGGGAGGAATAAATTAGGAGTCTGAGGTTAACATACACACAATACCCTGTGTAAAGTAGATAGTCAACAATGACTTCCTGTATAGCACAGGGAACTCTAGCCAGTATTCCACAATAACCTATAAAGGAAAAGAATCTGAAAAAGAATGGACATATGTATACATAACTGAATCACTTCGCTGTCCACCTGAAACAAATACAACATTGTAAATCAACTTTAGTATAAAAAAACAAATTCAAAAAAGGAAATCGATAAAATTTTAAAAATCAAAATTAAAAAACTTTAAAAACAATTTGTGAGCAAAAAAACAACAGGATAAAGCTAAAAATCAGATGACACAGTATTTAAGTTGAAGTTGTCCTTGTATTACTGGAAGAAAGTAAAGACATTGATCAAACTGAGTGGGATTAAAGTAGATTAGATATCAAATGAACAACCATACAGTGCATAACTGCCAAATTAGAGAGCTCTAGGAAAACTGAATATGAAAAAGGGCCTAAAAACTTTCCCGTTTCCAAAACAAGACCAGAAAAACAAAAACCAAAAGAGTAGGAAAAGTGAAGTATTCTTAATAAGACAGAATAATAAATCCAAGTAGAGTAAATTATCCAGGTAAAAACAAAGGCTACGCAGCTTAAGTGTTTACAAGAGACACAGTTAAAATGTAAGAATTCAGAAAGATTTAAAAGCAAAGGATGAAAAAATATATCAAGGAGAAATCAATCATCATAGTTCAGTTCAGTTCAGTTCAGTTGCTCAGTCGTGTCCGACTCTGCGACCCCATGAATCACAGCATGCCAGGCCTCCCCGTCCTTCACCAGCTCCCGGAGTTCACGCAAACTCATGTCCATCGAGTCAGTGATGCCATCCAGCCATCTCATTCTCTGTGAGTTGTTGTTTAGTCACTAAGTCGTGTCCAGCTTTTTGTGACCCCATGGTTTATAGTCCGCCAGGCTCCTCTGTCCATGGGATTCCCCAGCTCACTGGAGTGAGCGGTCATTTCCTTCTCCAGGGGATCTTCCTGACCCAGGGACTGCAGGCAGACTCTCTACCACTGAGCCAGCAGGGAGCCCCACAAATCGTACAATGCTTTTTATAAATTCCGTGTAGGCCGACGGTCGAGGTGCTACCCTTTGTTGCTTCTCATTGAAGCGGCTTCTCTTGTCAGGGAGCACAGGCTCCAGACACACGGGCTTTACTATTTGCCGTGTGTGGGCTTACTTGCCCCACAGCACATGGGAATGGGATCTTCCTGGACCAAGGATCGAACCTGTGTCCCCTGCATTGGCAGGCAGGTTCTTTACCACTGAGCCACCAGGGAAGTCCCTGAACAAGTAGTAACTAAGCGGAAAGCCAGAACAATGAAGGCCGTTAAGACAAAGTAGAGCAATGTGTGAGCAGAGCCCAGGGAACCCCCAGTGCCACCCTCTGGTCCCGGGACCAGCCACTCAAGCAGGGTCAGCGGAAGGGCACTGGGTGGTCAGAGACCTGCGCCTCCACCCTCTGCCTTTCCATGTGCAGGATGCCACTGGCGGGACCCTGGGTGGGGGCAGCCTTGACCCACCCCTGGAGTCCATGAGGCCAGATCCGCTCTGTCTGCAGTGCCCCTACCCCACCCCGCCCCCAAGTCCTCTGGCTCTTCTGTGATCCTAGAGACCCAGCTGACCTCAGGGAGGACCTCATTACCCCTGAGCCCACCAAATCCAGGGGCAGGGGCCCACACCCAAAGCCCCTGAGTGTGTCTGTTTGAGAAAGCAGAGCCTGGAGGAGCTGTAAGCGCAAAGGCTGTTTTGTCGGGAAGCAGGACAGGTGTGGTCACTTAGAAAGCAATCGGCAGGCCTCGCCTGCATCCCCTGCAGCTCCAGTGGACAGGCCCTTTACAAGGACCTGGGGACCCAGCAGAAATGCATCCTGAAGACCCTGCTGGGGAAGGTCAGGTCTGGGAGGGAGGCCAGACACCCCCACCCCCATCACTGCTCCTGAGAAAGGTTTGCAGACCTGCCTGAGGCTGGGAGCCTCTGACCTTTCCTGGAGCTCAGATCCCCTGCCTCCCACAGGGATGAGGCCCAGAGCTTTGAGGAGGCACAGGCAGAACCAGAGACCATACGGAAGACCTCTCCTCCCCGAGGGAGGGGAGTGACAAATCGCATCAGTGAGACCATAGGTAACAATATATTCTCCAAACGGTAGTGGCACGAATACGTGTAGCACATAATTTACAAAGAAGAAAATACACAGTGTTGTTTAGTCACTAAGTTATGTCTGACTCTTTCGTGGTGCCATGGGCTGTAGCCCACCAGGCTTCTCAGTCCACAGGATTTTCCAGGCAAGAATACTGGAGTGGGATGCCGTTTCCTTCTCCAGGGGATCTTCCGAACCCAGGTCTCCTGCACAGGCAGGTGGGTTCTTTGCCACTAAGCCACCTGGGAAGCCCTATAAAATACACACTTCACTTCAGTTCAGTCGCTCAGTCGTGTCCAACTCTTTGCGACCCCATGAATCACAGCACACCATTCCAATATAAATGCCATATAGGTCGATAATCAAGTCTCATAGAATGCTTTTGTGGATTTTTGCTGAACTCTTGTGTTCACAGTCAACCTATGGTTGCAATTGCCAAATGTAGCTCTGGCCTGAATGTGGGTTAACAGTTCTACTTGTTTTCACGAGTTAAGAGGAAAGATATTCAACCAATTTCTGCAGAGGAACCTGGCTTGTTTGGCAATGATGTGAAGATTACTCTGCTGAACTGAATGATCATATTTGAACACTAGAATGAACTGCCTCGATTTCTTGTGTGCTATTCCGCATGGAATGGCTGCAGATACACACACTTTATTATCACTCTCACTTGGTCAGATTTTCCAGTTTCCCTGATGTAAATACGCCAGCCTTAGCCCAAAGTGACAACTGACTTTGGATCAGGCAAAGTACAGACAGGCTATACTCACCTGACAGGTGGCCCCAAAGGTGCAGACGAGACCAGAAAGTGATCAAATAATTAAGCTAAGCGGCGATGAGTTTTCAGCATCCACTTCCTTCGTTTTTAACACAACACATCACGGGGTTCCGAAAGGTTTAGCAATCGCTTGTGTGAGCAGCTCCAGCCCACCCTGCACGCCTGACCTGTGCTCGGACACTCGCAATGCCAACGTCTGCAGCGGGGGTCTTTGGAGGTCCAAAGGAGTCTCTCAGGCAGGGCCCTGCCAGGCTCCTCCTGGAGGGACAGTGAGGGGAACGCTCACCCCGGAGACCATTCTGCTCTTTATAAACTGCGACCCTTTCCGTCTGTCGCTGAGGAGTCTAAGAATCTCACTTTAAAACCACAAGCAGTGTTTTGGCAGGTGTCATGGTAGGGGAACCCTGAGAGGGGCGTGCAGTTTTACTGGCGGTAGGGGAGAGTCTCGTGGGGGCTGGAGGCTGGTCCACAAGCCCCATCTGGGGGGCACGCTGGCAGAGGGACACAGAAGCCACCGCTAAGGGGACAGGCACCTTCCCCGGTACCGAGGGCTGAAGGACCACGTTCTCGCGGGGAGGTATGACTTTGCCCCCAGCTGAACGCCTTAATGCTGCCTGAAAGCCGTGGTTTCAGGGTTTCTATTTGCAAGTTCTATTTTTAAGTGCATCCTGCTGTTTGTGTTGAAACTGCCCCAAAGACGCTTTCCTTCAGAGCCCTAATCCCTGGAAATGGGAAACCCACCGGAAGGGGCTCCACTCTGCTCCGGGGCACATCCGGGCGTTGTGGGGGTGAGGTCCCCTCCGCGGTGGGTCCAGCCACACGGGGCCGGGACGGCGTGAGTCCCAGCGGCCGGGTGGGCTCACACTGCACGAGGGCCCACAGCAGCTGAGTCTCTGGGGGCCCTTCTTCCACCAAAAATTATTAAAATTTCTATTTTACAACCACATTGCTATAAGGGCAGATGTATAACCCTTACACACTTAAACATTTACTCCGACCTGAAAGTTAGTTTTTTACTATAAAAAAGCACTTCCCTGGACTGCTAGAAGTGCCATGAGCCCTGGCACTGTGCCTGATGGGTCGGTGGGTCCAGCCACAAGCCCAGTGCCTGTGGCCCCCAGGCAGATGGGCCAAGTTCTAGGTCTGGGCTCAAGTGTCCGGTTTGAGGCCGGAGAGGGGGTGACCCATGACCGCTGCGGTTGGTCAGTGTACCCTCACCGTGTACACACCGGCCGGGGCTGCCCTTGCCGTGGCACCAGCCAGAACACCCAGGGGTTTGTAGAAATCACCCACTCACCCTTTCTTAGCTGTATGCTCACCCAGACGACAGAACAAGCAAGAGGAGCCCACCCTGGGGGTCCGCAGGCCATGTGTCCTCAGCCCAAAGGCCAGCGGTACCCTCCGAGCTGCCTGCCCCCCTGGGATCCAGAGCCAGCCTCATGCTCTGACACTCAGCCCAGGCCTGCTTCCCCCAGAGGCCACCGGACAACATGCCGGGGACTTAGACCTGGCCACGGCTGGTGCTCTCACGGCCTCGGTGTTCTCATCTGGAGAATGGGTAGCTGAGGCCTGACTCCCAGCCCCGGAGAGGCTCACAGGATAAAGTGTGTTAGTTGGTTGTGTCCGACTGCAGGATGCCAGGCCTCCCTGTCCATCACCAACATTACATGAATACTAGTCAGTGCTTAGAGAGCTACTACAAGCCAATTATTGATCTTTGTACTTTATAACCAGTCACACATTTATCCTCTGACCACATCCTATGAAGCAGTAACCATGTGGATGAACCCAACCAAACACAGGGGAAAGTGAGGCAAAAATGTAGGCTGTCTGCCCAAAGTCACCAGCTAACAAATGAGCCCTCCCCAGGCTGAGGGCTGGACACCCTGACCTGCCGGGGTCCCAACTCCGGTCACTCTCTCCAGCCTGGATTCCCAAACTCTCTACCCTGTTATTCCTGGAGAATAAGGCCAAGTGTTGGTTTCCGGATTCTTCCACGAATTGACTGCTTATTTATATCTTCTTTCCGTCATTCAACTGGGCTACAAGTATTTTTATTATTAAAGAATATTATGGATATTAACTCTTTGTTAGAGATATTGCAAATATTTCTCCCAGTGAGCCACTTTTCACTTTTGCTTGGTTACATAGAAGTTTTTATTTCTTACAGAGCCAAGTATCAGTATAATTTTTTTCATTTACGGCTTCTGAAAAAGGAAGTTCTTTTTCACCCTAAAATATGTTTAGTACCTTGTACGCGTTCACCTTTTTTAAACGTCTGTATTTATCTGTTTGGCTGTGCCGGCTCTTGCCTGTGCAGCAGGCAGACTCATCGCTGGGGCCTGTGGGATCTAGTTCCCTGACCAGGGATCCAACCGGCGCCCCTCACACTGAGACTGTGGAGTCTAAGCCACTGGACCGCCAGCGGAGTCCCTGTGCTCTCCTCCAGTGCTTTGTTCCCGTGTATCACACTGCCTCTCACAAAACAGAATTATCACAAATAAACTTATAGTGTAATGCATATATCAATACATTATATAAACAGTTTTACACATGCTATACGTATTCTCCGATTATTTTCTTCTAGTACTCTCATATTTTTGGAACTCTTTTTTTGGAATTTATTTTTGTATGTAATATTCTTTGCCATATGGAGAACCATATGTTCCAACGCCATTAATTTGGACAACGATCTGAATTATTTCTGCTTTGAAGTACCACATTTATCAGAAATTTAAATTCCTAGAATTTATGTACCTGGCTGGGGGTTCATTAATTTATATTTTCCCATTCCGGATCCATTCTGCTTAATTACTACAGTGTTACAGTGTGTTACCAGCTTACGCTTCTTCAGTAACGTCACGGGGATTTTGTTTTTATTCTCCAGTTTACAGACTGGGGAGAAAGGTCGACGTGTGTCCCCAAGGGCTGCACCCGCCATGGGCTCTGCACCCGCCTGAGGGCTCTGCACCCGCCGTGGGCTCTGCACCCGCCGAGCATGTGGACTCACCTCCTCTCGGGCCCCGCCCTGTGGTGCGCCCTGGGCCACCGCCACGGCCCCCCCTCCACCTCCCGGGCAGAGGTACCCAAGGGCCCCCGCGGCAGAGCTGGCCCAGTCCCGCGTTGGGGAGTCCTTCACTCGCTCAGCCTCCTGTTCTCTGGCACCCTTCCTTGTCTGGTCCTGTCCCCCGCACTCCCTGTGGCTAGGACCAGGAGGACGGCTGGGCCCTGGGGAGACCCGTGCCTGCCCGGCCCTGTCCATCTGTCCAGCAGGCAGGGTGGTCAGCGTCTGCTCAGGGTGTTGGCTGCTCACTGCCCAGGCCAGAGGGCTTGATGCACTGTACAGAGAACCCTCAGCCCCAAAGGGCCCCACACTCGGCTTTGGGACCACCTCCCTCCTCGGCACCGCAGCTAGGAGGACTGAATCCCCCGCAGTGACCACAGGCCGAGGCAAAGACGTGTCTATGGCATCCAGCCCTGTGTGTCCTCGGGCGGAGGCCTGGACAGGACTTGCCTCGGCGCTCACCACGGCTCTGGTCTCCAACAGGAAAACGTTTGCAGCCGACACTCCACAGATGGGAGAGGGAGCAGTCCCGGGCTTAATGTGCGTCGGGGGCACGTGCGCTCCACGGGGCAGGAAGGAGACGCGGGGCCCCCTGCCAAGCTGAGGACGGGGATCAGCTGCCCTGCAGGATGGAGGGGTGGGCAGGAGACCCGTGTGAGCCAGAACTCTCAAGAAGCCCTTGATGCTGAGGGGCTGGTGACCCTGTCCCTGCATCTGAGCTCAGGGTGGGGTGGGAGACATCCAGGCCACACAGACCCAGAGTCCCGAGCTCTCTCCAGACCCCGGCCTCCTTCCCACCAAGTTTCCTGCTTTTGCCTGTGGGGCTCAGGGGAAAGAAGCGCCTGAGCAGAGAAGACCACTGTGACAAGGGCAGAATTCACTCAGAGAGGCGGGGTCCGGCCGGAGCGAGACCTGCACTCCCCCGCATGGCGTACTTCAGTCCTTCTCTGCCGGTCAGCGGGCTGGGGAAAGGTCCAAGAGCCATAGGCGGGGCACATTCCGACCATAAGCCCGGCGGCCAGTGAGATGCACCCCATGGCCGGTAGGCCACCCCGAGCTTCAACGACTGGCCCATCTGCACTTTGGTGTCCGTGATGAGCCCCGTCTGGGCTTCGAGACACTGCGGTGCGACCCACGGACACGACAGAGGCCAGTGATGGGAGCAAGTCAGTGTCCAGGCCCAACCTTCGATCTTAGGGTCTGTTGGGGGCCTTTCCGTCTACAGTTCACAGCAAGACCCAGGAACCAGCCCCACCCACGTTCAGGCCAGGGCCCAGCAGGGAAGGCCTACAGTTGCTGGCTGTTATCCAGGAATAGGACTGGCCTTGATGAGGGCTGTAAGTGGCAGAGATGTGTCTTTTTGGTTACTTCACGGTGACAATGCTGAAAGCTTTTTCTGAGCGTCGGATGGGGAATCCGAGAGTGCTCTAAGGAACAAGGCCAATGCTCTAAGTTAACCGACAACCTGTGGCTGAGGACCAGTGCTGCGGAGTCCTCCGAGTGGCCCTGCCCCGCTGGCAGCGGTGGTCGCCGGGAGCGCGGGACAGGGCGGCCGTGGAACCTCGCCTGAGGGGTACACACTGGTTTACAAAGCCGACTCCTCCTCGCTGGCCGGCACGGCCTCCTGTGATTACAGCCTTAACTTTCTTCTGCACCCCATTTGCTCTCTTTATCTGCCAGCTTGTGGGATCTTGGGTTTCTCGACCCCGGACTGAACCTGGGCCCCTGGCAGTGAAACCATGGAGTCCTAACCACTGGACTGCCAGGCAAGTCCCTGAACCCCATTTTCTTACCAGAAAGACCAACTTGCTCGGTTTAAGAAGCTGATAATCAATCTGGAACTCACCTCTAAATATGGACTTAAACACTAGTTTTTATAGCTTCAAAAGCCATTTACATGTCATTTCTCTTGATGAATTTTAAAAAAAAGTCCTCTTCAACTTCCCTCCATGGAAACACACATAACCAGAAGGAGGTTCTTCCAGGAGCCTCCTTCCGCCCACCGTAAAGCCTGTGTTAAACTGTGCTTGCCAAAACACTTTTTAGAAAAACACGCCAACTTTTTATTAATAGAGCATCACGGGACAGAGGTGAGCCCGCTCAGGGAGCGGACGGGCTGGGGGCCTCCTCCTGCCTCAGCAGCCCTGGCACTCACACACCTGCTTTTCTGGCCGGTGGGCTCCTGGCGGGGCGGGGGGCACCATGAGGAATGAGGTGACCTGCCAGTGGGTGGAAGACCCCGGAGCTGGGAGGGGAGTCCAGTCTGTGCGCAAACCCTTCAGGGTGGGCCGCCTGAGCACAGGGTCCTACGGGCAATGTCATTCTTTTTTGAGGAAAAAGGAGAAACCAAATAACCTTTATTCCTTTTCTGACTGTTTTGACAAACTTTTCAGGGAAGCTACATCCAGAGGCATTCTCATTCTGAACCCAGTTTTCATGGGAGTTCAAGCTGGTCAGTCACCCTAAGCCTGTGACTGGGGACACCACGCTGTTTATTTAGAAGCCGGGAGAGGTCTGGCCACCTCTCCTCTCACGCAAGTCCCCCCCACGCGGCGCACATCAGCGGAAGACACATCCCGGTCAGGTCAGGGCGGCTTGGAGAAGTCCAGGAATACTTTAGGGGCACCTGCTGACAGGCTGAGGACACCAGGCCTCCCGAGCCCCCAACTCCACTTACACCATCACTGACCACCACCACTCTCTGCCTAGATTCCAGTTCCTAGTTTCCAAGTTGCTTACTGAGACAAAAAATAAGTAGGAGTATCAAAGCGGAAGCTTGAAGTTTAGTCTCCAAGTTACTTTTTTGAAGGTTGATGTATTTCCTTTAAATATAAATGTGTCAGTTCAATCAGCTCAATTGTTTTTAATTAAAATGCCTAAAAAAATAAATAAATAAAATGTCTAAAGTATGACTCCAGTACTTCCTGAAAACTTACACGCCAAAGCAGAAGAAAACATTTAATAATCCTATTTGCGTATTTTATCAAAATCATAAATAACAGGATTTATTCATCCATGTTGAATACAGTCCTAACCACATGCAGCGACTTCTGAGGACTTCATGAATGATCATAAAATTCCTGAAAAGTGTGTACCTGCCTTATATAAGACTCCAATTTATACAGAAAAGGGCTGTCATGAGTGAAAATATAAATTTCCCTCAACTGTCTTCACAGACAAATAAACTGCACAGATGCTGAAGTTTTAAAAATCCATATACTTTTTTCCAGGTGTGACTGAACTGCACAACCCCATACACTGATAGAAAAAAACAGGTGATTATTTTTAATGATTTATGTATAAAAGAAAAATAAATTTTATGATACAATTTGAGAGACTATTCCATACAAAATTTGACTCATATACAATGTATGCGATTTTTTTGTAACACAAAAACTCTAGTCTTACATACAAATTCATAAAAGGCAGACTTCTTAACCTGACGCATAACAGGGTCCCTTTGGGGTGGTGGCTGTCACTTGAGTCAGTGGAAAAGAGACTGTGGACATAGGGAGGCCTGGGTAACTGGTACACCTCCCCTCCTCCAATGACGTGGTAATATCTAGTGTCATTTCAGCAAATAGAATTTTATGGTTAACTACAGAAAGAAGAAAAAGACCAATGTTTCACAATGGCACATCTTAATAATCCAATCTTGAACTTCGCTTCAAAAATCATAGAATGACCTTTGTAACAGACTTATTTTGGAAATTACACTAAGGAAAAACTTAACTGTGCCATCTGTGCTAATCTTTTAAAGAAACAAAACTGTCTCAGGAAATTCTAACATTTAAAATGACACTGCTTGGGTTACATCATAAATAACAGTGTCTTGAATACAAGTGTCAGGACCCAGACTTTAAGACCCGAAAGTGTGTCTCCAAACAGTGAGATCCTTTATACACAAATGTAAGACTTTAGTATTGACAACATTATATGTAGTGAAAAACTAAATATAAATCATGTTTAAAAAACAAAAAAAACTTTCATTTTAAAAAATATTTTCTAAAAAATGGTAACATCAAAAACTTTAGCAAATCTGTGCATCCTTTTAAGTCTTTCTTCTGCAGGTTTTTCCTAGGCCACCTGTCCCTGAGGTGCCCAGGTGCTTATACCTGGGCAAAGGAACAGGCCTGGGCCGCCGGCTTGAAGAGCAAGCTTCGCTTCTGGAGAGGATGAGGGACCCCGCGGCTGCACTCATGTGCGCACGCAGAAGCCCAGGGGCTCAATGTTGAAGAAAGTGAGGATGCGGCCTATGACACTCTCAGGTCAGACGATGCCCGCGAAGGCCACAGTCAAATCTCCTTTTTAAATATATGAACTTTTAAGGGCTGGAAAAATAAGCAAAACATAATAGGGAGCAATAAGAAAATTGCGTTAAGGTACACGCAATGACAGAGAGGTTAAAAACTAGAGTTCGTGGGTACCTTATAAAGACATGGGCTGAAATGAACCCTTTGCAAGTGGAAATGAGCTAAAAACATAAGTCTCTGCTTTTTGGGCCTTGTTGTATTTATAAGGCTCCTGTCAAAATGTGCAACCAGCCTCACCCGGGGTTCGAGCAGTCCTGTCAGCAGGCTCGGAGTCTGCCATCTCGGACTCCCATGTTTCGGGCGGTCCCGGCACCACTCGCCTGCTGGACGGACCGGCCCAGAACCCAACAGCCGACGGCAGAGACCAGGCTTGCAGAGAAACGTCTCACACCGGTGGCGTCCGCAAGAGCTGTTTATAACTAGCGAGTGTTCCAGCAGAGGAAGGCAGGGAAATGCGGTCTCTCCTAGACCGAATGTGCCTAAGGTGGTAAAGCTCTGAAAACCAGGAGGATGACGTTGTGAGCTGCTCACCGCCGCCTTCAGACTTAAACCTCACACGGGGAGCGAAGTGCCAGCCTCCTCCTTACGCGCAGGCTGAGGGACCCCCTGGAGTCTCTGCAGCTTTGAGCTCTCACCTCCTGGAACTCAGATTGATGCTGTACACCATCTTCTGGATCTTCTCCTCATTCTTCAGGATGTTGGCCTTCACGGCACAGATCTTGTCCTGCTGGTCCCTGACCAGCTGCTCCAGCTCAGCCAGCTCCGCCTTCAGGGGCTCCACGGCACTGTCCGTGATGCTGCCGGGACACAAGCCGGGGCTCGTGAGAACCTCTCTCCTTTCCCATCTGATGCTTTTCTTTTTGGCCGCGTCATCGTGTGGCATATGGGGATCTTAGTTCCCCGACCCGGGACTGAACCCAGGGCCCCTGTGTTGGGAGTGTGGTGTCTTAACCACTGGACCACCAGGGAAGTCCCTGCACTGGCTTCTTAATTAAAACAATGGAAGGTAACAAAAGTAAATTACTCATTGTATCCAAAGTGGGGGGAAAGGATAAAAATATAAATGTACTTTTTCAAGTAAAAAATTTTAAATACTTTCAAATTACAGCCACAAAACTTTGGGGATTTTGATAAGACACATGATAAACATGGTATCCAAACTGCAAAGTTTCCTGTCTTCTGTATGTCTAAACTTCGGGTTTCTGAACACTGAGTGCTGATCTTTCCTAGCTGCTACAGAGAAATGCACATTATGTTGTGAAGAAGCAATGTACTTTCCTTGGGGGAGGAGGTAAGAAAGAGGGGTGAGAGGGCTAGGTTCTCCGGAGGTCTCGCCCCGCTCCCTGCCGCAGTCCCCCACCCCCTTCCCATCCCCCCACCTCTGCTCCTGCTGCAGGGCCTCGGCGTGCTGCTGGTTCTCAGTGTGCCACAGGTGCAGCTCGTTCTGCATGGCGTCCACGTCCTCCTGGATGTAATCCATGATCTTGCCCAGGGGAAGGGCGCTCCGGCACAGGGTCTGGATGGACACCCGGAGCTTCTCTATCTCCTTGGAGACGATGTCCTTCTCCTTCTTCCAGGCTGACTCGAAGACGAGCAGCTTCTCCTGGGAAGAGTGTGAAGGGAGAGGAGCACACTCACTCCTGAGGGCAGAGGGACGTGGGTGCAGGGACAGCACTGTCACAGGACCCGCTGGACCGCAGACAGGCCTTCACGCCCGTGACCCCGAGGCTCAGCCAGCAGCGCCCCGTGAGGGCCTGTATAGTAAGGTCTGCATCTCCCAGGTGACTGGAAACCTACAGCTGTTCTTATTACAAGAGCTCAGGCAGGGACACAGAGGATGATCCCCCAAGGAAAGGGGATCTGGGGCTGCATGCCACTCCCTGAGGGCCCCGCCTCCCCACTTGACAGGGCTGCAGCCCCGCCTGCCTGGCCAGTGAAAGATAACCCGCCCAGCAGGGGAGGACCACCGCAGAGGCAGGAGCCAGAGTGTGTGGGTGGAGGGCGTGGCCAGGGTACCACGGGGCAGCAGGGGAGGCTGAGGCTGTGGGGCCTGGGGCCCTGGGGCAGGGTCGGTGGCGGAGGGGCTCACACGGCCGCTGCTGAGGGAGGTGAGGACGGAGGCGACTGGAGACCTTCGCTCGGTTTTGGCCAGGGTTCTTGGGCTCTGTGATGCAAGCAACCCCTAGAATTCTCTTTGTAGGAGACAAAGACATCTCTGAATCTCAAGAACCAACAGGCATCTTGGCTTGGGGACCTCTCCTGGGGAAATTAACACTCTTCAGGACCCCCCTGCCCTGGCGCTCCCACTCCACACAGGCTGACCACATGCCCCTGCTTTACCCACGGACAGCAGAAGTCAGATGCATTATGTTATAACTGATCAACTTCTTTTATTACTAGACTTGTTTAATGTAGTGACACATAACCGCTCATGTCACTTCTCAGCGGGTTTCAGACCAAGACCCCAGAGGGCAGGAACCTGCGTCTGGTCCGTGTAAGTGCTCCTTAAATACCTGCCAAATGAGCAGATGAAGTGAGTAAGAGATTTACGTGTCAAGGTCTGAGCTCCACTGTGTTCTGGCCTTTAGCAAACACGTGGAAAGCCTTAACACAATGCCTGGCACACAAAAGCATTAAAGAAATAGGACTACAACAAAAGGCAAAGCTCACAGAACCAGTAAGTGAGTTCTGCAAGGTTGCAGGATACAAGATAAACATACAAAAATCAACTGACTGTTTCTATTGCTGGCAATGAACACATAGCTACTAAAAATAAAAATACACTGCCATCTATACTCAGAAAAGAGAAGTACTATTCATAAATCTAAGAAAATATGTACAGAACTTGTGTACTGAAAACTATACAATGTGGATAAAATAAATCAAAGGAGGTCTAAAAAGAGAGAGCCACACCCTGTCCATCAAGTGCAAGATTAACACAGTAAAGACGTCAGTTCTCCCCAAATTGATACACAGGTTTAATACAATTCCTACCACAGTCCCAAAAGGTTTGTAGATGTGGACAAGATTGTCCTAAAACTCATACAAAAAGGCACAGGATCTAGCATGGCTGAAACTTTTTGAAAAAGAAGAAATGTGCGGGAAGCATCAGCCTACTGGATCTCAGGACTTAACTAGAGCGACAGCACTCAGGACGGTATGGTCAGGGCAGGGTGGACACCCAGATCCAGGGGACAGAGCAGAGAAGCCAGGTCCTCCTCACAAGTATGCCCACCTGATTTCTGACAAAGGTGCTACGGCAAGCCAGCGGAGGAGACGCAGGCTCTCAACACACGGCACTGCAGCTGCTGGACACACGGGCAGAACAGAACCCTGACCAGAACCTCACAACTTATACAGAAACTGCCCTTAAACGGACCATGGACTGAAATGTAAAACATAAAACTATAAAACTTCTAGGGAGAAAACCTAGAAGAAAATCCTTGGGATTTAGGACCAGGTAAATAAATGGTTCTGACTTGACACCAAACACGACCAGCTGAAGGAAAAACTGATAAATGGGCTCTGTCACCATTAAAAACTGTTCATGGGCGACAAACCCTGCTGACAGCATGGAAGACAAACTAGATAGTGACAGGATGTGTGTTCAAACCACAGGCCTGGCAGAGGGTTAGGACCCAGGGTGTGGAAACTCCCAGACACCAACAGCAAAAGAGCAAAGAGTCAAGTTAGAAAACGGACAAAAGAACAAACAGTTCACCAAAGAGCGCGTGAAAAGAGCCTCAAAATCAGCATCCGTCAAGGAAATGCAATTAGAAACACAGTGAGATGTGGCCCCACACCCATGAGAATGGCTAAACCAACACACTGTAAGCACATCAGACGCTGGGAGGGCACAGAGAACCTGCACCCTCATTCGCGGCTGCTGGGAACGCAAAACGGTTCAGCTGCTCTGGAAACAGTGTGAGCAGGTCTTTGAAACTCACCGTGCAACTGCCATACAAGCCAGCAACTGTACTCCTGGGCATTGATCCCGGAGAAGACATGCTGACACAAACACTTGTGTGGGTAAGTTCATGGAAGCTGCACTCAGAGCAGTCAACAACTGGACACAACCAGATACCCTTCAGGGAGGAAACAAACACACCCTGCTACATCCATATCACGGAAAGCTACTTGGCAAGAAAAAGGGAATGAACTGCTGCTTCACACAGCAACCTGGACGGACCAGCTGAGAGTTACGCTGAGTGAAGAAAAGCCAGGCTCAGAATTACATGCTGCATGACTCCATTTCCACAGCAGTCTTAAGACGACGGCACTACAAACTGGAGAACAGGCTAGCAGTTGCCAGCGGTCTGGGACAGGGTGGGGTGGAAGGCAGAGGGTGGGTGTGGTTGTGAAAGGGCAACAAGAAGGATCCTGGGATGCTGGAGATGCCCCGTATCCTGACGGCATCAAGGCCTGCATCCTGGGTGCGACACTGCACTCAGCTTTTCCAGATGTCATCAGCGGGGAGAACTGAGAAAGGGGTCCCCGGGGTCTCTGTTATCTCTTACAACTACATTCGAATCTATGGTTATTTCAAAATAACTTCAATTTTTTAAAAAAGGTAGTGGCTATAAAAGTGCTTTTGAATTAAAATGTGAAGTGACTAAAATGAACCAATACAATGATAAATTACTTCCTGGGGAAAAACGTGCTGTCCTTATTATACTGACTATACAAAAAAGATCTTCATGACCCAGATAACCACGATGGTGTCATCACTCACCTAGAGCCAGACACCCTGAAGTACAAACTCAAATGGGCCTTAGAAAGCATAACTATGAACAAAGTTAGCGGAGGTGATGGAATTCAGCTGAGCTATTTCAAATCCTAAAAGATGATGCTATAAAAGTGTTGCACTCAATATGCCAGTAAATCTGGAAAACTCAGCAGTGGCCACAGGACAGGAAAAAGTCAGTTTTCATTCCAATCCCAAAGAAAGGCAATGCCAGAGAATGGTCAAACTACTGCACAATTGCACTCATCTCACATGCTAGCAAAGTAATGCTCCAAATTCTCCGAGCCAGGCTTCAACAGTACATGAACTGAGAACTTCCAGATGTTCAAGCTGAATTTAGAAAAGGCAGAGGAAACAGAGATCAAATTGCCAACATCTGTGGAATTATCGAAAAAGCAGGGGAATTTCAGAAAAACATCTACTTCAGGTTCATTGCCTACACTAAAGCCTTTGACTGTGTGGATCACAACAAACCGTGGAAAATTCTTCAAGAGATGGGAATACCAGACCACCTTACCTGCCTCCTGAGAAATCTGTATGCAGGTCAAGAAGCAACAGTTAGAACTGGACATGGAACAATGAACTGGTTCCAAATTGGGAAAGGAGTACATCAAGGCTGTACATTGTCACCCTGCTTATTTAATTTATATGCATAATACATCATATGAAATGCCTGGCTCGATGAAGCACAAGCTGGAATCAAGGTTGCCAGGAGAAATATCAATAACCTCAGATATGCAGATGACACCACCCTTATGGAAGAAAGTGAAGAAGAACTAAAAAGCCTCTTAATGAAAGTGAAAGAGGAGCGTGAAGAAGTTGGCTTAAAACTCAACATTCAAAACAACAAGATCATGGCTTCCAGTCCTATCACTTTATGGCAAATAGATGGGGAAACAATGGAAACAGTGACAGACTTTACTTTCCTGGGCTCCAAAATCACTGCAGATGGTGACTGCAGCCATGAAATTAAAAGACATTTATTTACTCCTTGGAAGAAAAGTTATGACCAACCTAGACAGCATATTAAAAAGCAGAGATATTACTTTGCTAAAAAGGTCCATCTAGTCAAGACTATGGTTTTTCCAGTAGTCATGTATGGATGTGAGAGTTGGACTATAAAGAAGCCTGAGTGCCAAAGAACTGATGCATTCAAACTGTGGTGTTGGAGAAGACTCTTGAGAATCCCTTGGACTGCAAGGAGATCCAACTGGTCCATCCTAAAGGAAATCAGTCCTGAATAATGCAGCTGAAGCTCCAATACTTTGGCCACCTGATGCGAAGAACTGACTCTTTGGAAAAGACCCTGATGTTGGGAAAGACTGAAGGCAGGAGGAGAAGGGGACGACAGAGGATGAGATGGTTGGATGGCATCACCGTCTTGATGGACATGAGTCTGAGTAAGTTCCAGGAGCTGGTGATGGACAGGGAGGCCTGGCGTGCTGCAGTCCATAGGGTCGCAAAGAGTCGGGCATGACTAAGCGACTAAACTGAACATTATTACAGTGATAATATTGACGACTGACTTAATTGAGACATTTAAAATTCTACTTAAACCCACTCATAATGATATGAAGTAATTCCGATGTATCTGGCATCGTACTGACTCTAACACAAAACTGTCCAGGGCAGAGAACTCAGGACGGGGACTAATGTGCGCTACATCTGATAAAATCGGTGAGGCCCACCTCAGACTAGCACACCAAGGGGCTGTCTACCAACCTCCCTCAGGATTCTGTGCCACGGCTCCAAGGGGCACTGGGAACATAAACCTGGGAGTTCACAGTCTCACTTTTGAGAGGCTAAGGACTTTTAACACAAGAGACTTTTGGGCTAGGATTATGATAGCTGGGAGAGGCTTTTCCTATTGCTGCAAAATATCAAAATTCTGGCATTTTCCAAGCTTTCACTTAAAGCTGCGGGTAGAGTGGGTAAGTCAAGACTGACTCTGTGCTTTAAAAAGCACCCCCACCGACGACAGGCTCTGATTTAGACACAGCTCGTTCTGCTGTATCAGCAACTTTCCAGACAAACGCAACCATTATAAACCCCAGTTTTATAGACTTTTAATATTACAGTAAAATCTGAGAATCCACCACTGTACTCACCACACAGGAATTAGTCATATGAAATATGCTTAATTTTTGAAAATGGAAGAGAAAAAAATATAACAGAAACTGTGGGGTCACACAGAGTCGGACACGACTGAAGTGACTTAGCAGCAGCAGTGCCTAAAACCCGCTGGATCGTGGGCAGACTCGGGGCGGTAAGGCCCATGCGCTCTGCAGGGACCAGCGGCCCGGCCCGCCTCCCCACCTCCAGGCTATACGGCCTCCAGAGCTCGGCCTGGCCTCGGTCTCCTCACAATAAAACGGAAATGCTAACATTGACCCTGCAGGCAGGATTCGATGGGATAACACAAAGCAAGCAGCTCGGTGCCTGCCTTGCTCACAGTAAACCCTGGACGGACGGTCACCGCTGTCATGAACATCTCTGTCGCGAAGGACCGGGGCACCGGCCTCGGGAGAGGGTGCAGCTGGCGCGCCTGCAGGCAACACGTGCGCCGCGTGGTCAGCGCCAACCCACGCGGGCTCGCCCGGCTTCAGGCGGCCGAGTTCTCCCGTCGGAACGTCGCTTACCGTCCTCCCTGACACGTCGCTCTCTAAAACACACAGCCCACCCCACGAGACGTGCTCTCAAAGCTCTTCGGGGAAAGGCGGCATTCTGGGCTCACAGCTGAGCCGGGCTGCTGCAGGGGACGCGGGGACACTCGCCCGCCCCCGGCGCCCTCGTGCCTGCTGCTGGGCGGGCTCCCTCGTGCGGGCTGCAGACTGTTGACTCAGCTGCTGTCGGGCAGCGGGACCTCTGGCAAAGCGTTTCCTCATTTGGCTGGCCACTTCACACGCGCGCTACGGAAGAAGTGACTTTCCAGGACCTTTCAGGGGAACAGGTACCTCTGGGACTGAATATTAACTGCATTTGCCACACACATACTTATCCCCAGAAGTGTGGGCATTTAATTGTTTATAGTGACTTTTTAAATTTATAATTATTTATTATTTTAAGTCATACACATAAAAAGCATTGACCTGAGAGATTTGTTTCTTTACATTTCAACATAAGGCTTCAGGAAAAGAAAATAGTGTTGTTAAAATAATGGTGCAAAGCCTGACCCACAGGTCTCGCAAGAATCTCTCAGGAACAGGAGCAGGTACAGCACTGCCCTCCACTCGGCCGCTGATCTGAGGGGTCCCGGGCCCTCCTGGGAGAGCTGTGCCCCATGTTAAGCAAACCCAATAAACAAAGGCCTGATGAATAGAGAAGGGGGCGATAAATCACGGCGTGTGGGCACCTGCTCTAAATAGCACGCTCCCCCATGACCTCAGGAAGTGACTCATTACAGTCTGTCAGAAGTTCCTTTTCTTCCTAAACCGAGGAATGCCTGCGTCCAAGCCACACGAGGAAAGCAGAGACCCCCAGGAGGACTATTCTGAGGGTCCCGTCCACCCAGAGACACTCTGTCATCAGACTTCTCTGCAAAGCATACGTTCATGTCCGGTGTGGGTCAAACGGAACACATGGGAAAATGGTCTGGAACGAAACACTTTAACGTTTAACATACAGGAAAGCACCTAAGACAGAACTGCACAGTTTGAGAGAACGACATGGTGCCACCCGCAGCCACTGCCTGGGTCAGGAGGGCAAACCCTGCCAGGGCCCCCAGAGCCCAAGGTGCCACTGCCGGATCGAGTCCCGGCTCTGCGTGACCAGCTCTGCTGTTCGCATACCTGCCTGCCTGTTCCACGTGTGCAGGACGGATGGAAGGAATCACACACACACACTCACTCTCTCACGTATCCGTGCGTGCTGGCCTCTGTCCCTCGGCACTGCTGAATGGCGATGTGACCATAAGAATACACCGACGCACCCATCCAGTCCTGCACTGGTGGACACACAGTGGTTCCTGGCCTGGGGCACGACAGACCACACGGCTGTGAGCCGTCTTACAGGTGTATCCCAGCACACACACGCAGCGGACCCTCCAGCTCATGCGGCGAGAAGTGGCGCTGCGGGGTCAGCGGGTACATCTGTCTTCAGCCACGTGACGCCCCAGCACCGAGCTTTACGACGCGGTTGCACCAACGTTCACCAAGCATTTTCCACCAGCCAGGACTGTATTTCTGCACTCTGATGCCAGAGCTGGCACCTGTGGGCCCAGATGCCCTGTTTCTTTGGCATGGCACCCTAGCAAGATGCTGTGACTGTTCTAACTCACCCACATGTGGCCCTGAAAAGCTGAAATCTGTAATTAACCTGTCAAGGAATAAGGAGAATAACACAACCTGACCGCTGCAGGTAATGGCTGCTGAGCACTGGCAGCAGAGAGTAAACCACTGCTCCGAGCCAGGGGCACGCTGTGAAAAACCTTCCAGATGATTAAAGATCTGCTCACGGGGCCTTCCCCTGTGGCCGTGTGGTCCAGTGGTTAAGAATCTGCCTGCCAGTGCAAGGGACAGGGGTTCAATCCCTGGCACGAAGAGCCCACTCGCAGCAGAACTGCTGAGCCCACACGGCAGCGAGAGAAGCCACAGCAGTGAGCAGCCCCTGCACCAACACGAGGAAGCGCCCCACTCGCCACATCTAGAGAAAGCCCGGTGCCGCAACAAAGACCCCGGGCAGCCAAAAAAAAAAACCCTGCTCACTGCGGCCACTGCAGATAAGAAATGAAACACAGGCAGGAAGCCTTTAGAACGCACGCGTGAGACGCTGCGTAGCGTGAGGCTGACTCCCAGACTGGATGCAGGCAGGCCCGGGGGACAGCCTCCCTCTGAGACTGTCTACATAACCTCAGACACGACAGCTTTGTGCCTGTTTCCAAACTTAGAAAATGGGGGCAACACCTGTCTTGTAAGTTCCCGTGAGGATTAAATGAAGCAGGAGATGCAATTCCTCAGGGACAGTAACTGCTCTACTGACGTCAGCTGTTGTTATAATGATTATATCGTCTACAACTGAGAACAACTCATGGGTAAACGTCTACAGGAGAAAAAAATGCATATATGGAACCACCTAGCACCTGGTGCAGAGAGAAATCAAAAGGTCATTAAATGTCAGCTACTTCTACAGACATCACCGTCCTTGGAGAGGAACAAGGAACATTCTCGGAAGTGTGTGAGGTCCTCTGAACTCTGCGTGAGTTCACTGCAGCTGAAGCCCGAGGTTACTGCACAGAGTAGAGAAGATGCAACTTCAGACAGGCCTTTCTGACTGACCCCAAAATGTTAATAATTTAAAAATCATCCTGTCACAAGGAAAACTGATCAGAACGACACTAACAGAGCAGGCAACAGGGAAATGTGGAACTCAGACTCCCAGCTAAAGGAATGAAAGTGAAGAATACATTACTGGCCTAAAACTGGTCCTTTCGAGCATTTTTATGAAAGGCTATGACCATGTATTTATTCTTTCAGATAAAACTTTTTTCAGCCGCACTGTGCAGAAGTAGGATCTTAGTTCCCGTCAAGGACTGAACTTGCACCCCTGCACTGGAAGGCAGAATCTTAGCCACTGGACCACCAGAGAAGCTCCCCACATGAGCTTTAGAATATCCTTCGCCAAATTCCAAAACGTCCACTGAACACTTACTGGTGTCCCATTACACTTGTAAGTTAACTTGAGAGAAGTGACATCTCTATAACATTGTGTTTCCATGCAGAACACAATGTCTCTCGTGACTTTTTCCAAGCCCTTTATATTTCTTGGTAGAATTCAGTGGCTTCTCAATACAGTTGCTATAAATTCTCACTAAAGCACACATGCTGTGGAAATTTACATTCTTGTTTCCAGTTCTGGAGGAAGAGCTTGATACACATTGTTTCCAACTGGTTATTGCTGACATACAGGAAAAATACTGACTTTTGTGTATTTATTTTGTCCCAGGCCACCTTACACATTTGTTAAACATATTTAAATTTTAAGGAGTTGACTGACTTGGCAGACTGCTGTCATCCTCAAATGATGATGACCCCGCCTCCATTCCAGAATTCAGTCACATTTCTCTTTGCACCAGTTGGCCCTCCAGAGTACCCCTCCAGGGTGCCTCGGCCAGGTCTCACTTCACATCCCTGTTCCTGAACTCCATGGAGACACCCACAGCCCCATCCAGCTGTGTAGGACGCTGACTGCTCCGTGCAGGACCTCTCCCTCTTGCGGCCAGCAGCACCCTCGTACCCCAGCTCACTGCAAGCTCCCAGTAACAATGGACACTGAACTTTAGAGCGCCGTTTATCCTCACTCTTTTCTCTTTTTTTGCACTGGGTCTCTGTTGCAGCACGAGAGCTTTCTCTAGTTGCTCCCCATGAGTGGTCTCCACGGTGGTGACAGTGAGCTTTGACGGACGGCTAGTGGACTCGAGCAGAAAGCCATCCTGAGTCTGCAAAGGGAGAGACCGCACCCTCAGCGTTGGCGCTGCTCCTGGGCAGGAAGAGGGAGGCTGGGAGTAGCCAGCGTGAAGCTGCAGGACACAGAGAAGGCCCTGAAGCGTTGGAATGACGCGAGGGAGGAGCAGGAAACAGGGAGTGAGCGCATCCAAAGGAGGTGAGGAAGTCCTGCGATCCCTAGCAGTGCTGGCGAAGTATTTATCTCCCAAGTCGGTCAGTAAAGACTGGAGGGGCTGCTGCTACTTGGAATGTGAGGACAGCAACATAAGGGACAAGGAACGTGAAGAACCAAGGAGATACAGCACCACCAGCACGCTGCCGGAGTGACTGACTCCAAAGACTCGGGGATCTGCAATTGAGCCAAGAGAGAATCCAAAACAGCTATTTTAAGGAAGTTTGATGAGCTGCATAAAAACGCAGACAATTCAACAAATCAGGAAAATAATACAGGGAAATAATGAGAAGTCTCACAAGGAGAAACAGAAATTCTGGAGCCAAATAACATAGTGACTGAAATGAAAAATGTGACCAGAGCATCAGCAACAGAACAGTTCAAGTGGAAGAAGAATGTGAGAAGTAGCAGACAGGACCTTCCAGATTATCCAGCCCAGGGGGGAAAGAATGAACAGAAAAGAGTGAAGAAAGCCTATGCAAGCAACTGGAGGGAGAAAGAGGCAAAAAGCTTACTTAAAGAAATAATGGCTGAGAACTTCCAAAATCTGTAAGACATTTGGACATCCAAGTTCATGAAGCTCACAGTTCATCAAACAAACTTCGCTTAAGGAGATCTTGGGCCTCCCAGGTGGCACTCATGGCAAAGAACCTGCCTGCAATGCAGGAGACATGAGAGACGTGGCTTGGATCCCCGGGTCAGGAAGGTCCGCCGGAGGAGGGCATGGCAGCCCACTCCAGTGTTCTTGTCTGGAGAATCCCCATGGACAGAGGAGCCTGGTGGGCTACAGTTCATAGGGTCTCAAAGAGGCAGACACGACTGAAGGAACTTATCACACAAGTAAGGAGATCTTCTCTAAGATGTATTATAATAAAACTGTCAAGACTCAAAGCAGCTGGTAACTTCCTGCTATAAAGCAATCTGAAAATCTGTCTGGAGAAACTTTACAGGCCAGAAAAGAGTGGGGCAAAATATTCAAAGAAATGAAGGGGAAAAAAAGCGTTAGCTCAAGAATACTCCATCCAACAAAGCTACCCTTCAGAAATAAAGGAGAGGTGAGACTTTCCCAGACAAACAGAAGTTGAGGGAGTTCACCACTACCAGACCTGCCTGAGGAGAAACACTGCAAGGGACTCTTCAGGCTGGAACAAAAGGATACTAACTAGTAACAGGAAAACATACAACACTATGGTGAAGATAAGCATACAGTCAAATTCAAAATACTCTAATGCTACAATATGATGGAGGTATTAATCACTTAACTCTAGCATGAAGGTTTGAGGAAAAGTACTAAAAATAACTAAAGTCACAATAATTTTGCTAATAAACAACATAAAAAGAGGTAGACCATAACATCAAAAACATATGAAGGGGGAGTAAAAGCATAGAGTTTTTGTATACAATTGATGTTGTTATCAGGGTAAAATAGACTGTTATATCTGCAAGATGTTTTATGTAAGTTTCAGATTAACCACAAAGCAAAAACATACAGTAGATACAAAAAGGATGAAGAGAAGAGAACCAAGCCATGCCACGATGGAAAGACATGAATTCACAAGAGAGACAAGAAAACAGGAACACAGGAACCACAAAAAGTCAGGAAAACCACAGGGCGGCATTAGTAAGTACTTTGCTGCTGTTGTTCAGGCGCTCGGTCGTGTCCGACTCTTTTAGACCCCATGGACTGCAGCACGCCAGGCTTCCCTGTCCTTCACCATCTCCCCGAGCTTGCTCAAACTCACGTCCATTGAATCCGTGATATTATCCAACCATCTCATCCTCTGTCACCCCCTTCTCCTCCTGCCTTCAATCATTCCCAGCGTCTGGGTCTTTTCTAATGAGTCAGTTCTTCGCATCAGGTGGCCAAAGTATTGGAACTTCAGCTTCAGCATCAGTCCTTCCAAAGAATATCCAGGACTTGTCTCCTTTAGGATTGACTGGTTTGATCTCCTTGCAGTCCAAGGGACTCTCAAGAGTCTTCTCCAGCACCACAGTTTGAAAGCATTATTCTCAGGCACTCAGCCTTCTTTATGGTCCAACTGTCACATCCATACATGACTGCTGGAAAAAACACAGCTTTGACTACACACGTATTTGGTGGCCAAGTGATGTCTCTGCTTTTTAATATGCTTTCTAGGTTGGTCATAGCTTTTCTTCCAAGGAGCAAACATCTTTTAATTTCATGACTGCAGACTGCAGTCACCATCTACAGTGATTTTGGTGCAGACTGCAGTCACCATCTACAGTGATTTTGGAGCTCAAGAAAATAGTCTGTCACTGTTTCCCTTGTTTCCCCTTCTATTTGTCATGAAGTGATGGGACCAGCAGCCATGATCTTAGTTTTTTTAAGTTTGCGTTTTAAGCCAGCTTTTCCACTCTCCTCTTACCTTCATCACGGGGCTCTTTAATTCCTCTTCACTTTCTGCCATAAAGGTGGTACCGTCTGCATATCTGAGGTTACTGACATTTCTCCCAGCAATCTTGATTCCAGCTTGTGCTTCATTCAGCCCAGTATTTGGCATGATGTACTCTGCATATAAGTTAAATAAGCAGGGTGACGCTACACACCCTCCTTTCTCAAATTTGGAACCAGTCCATTGTTCCATGTCCGTTTCTAACTATTGCTTCTTGACCTGCATACAGGTTTCTCAGGAGGCAGGTAAGGTGGACTGGTATTCCCATCTCTTGAAGAGTTTTCCACAGTTTGTTGTGATACACACAGTCAAAGGCTTTGGCATAATCAATAAATTCTCTTGCTTTTTCTATGATCCAATGGATGTTGGCAATTTGATCTCTGCTAGAAGTTCTTGGTTCACATACTGTCGAAGCCTAGCTTGAAGGATTTTGAGCATTACTTTGCTAGTTCATGAAATGAGTACAATCATGCGGTACATGATTGAACATTCTTTGGCATTGCCCTTTGGGATTGGAATGAAAACTGATCTTTTTCAGTTCTGTGGCCACTGCTAAGTTTTCCAAATTTGCTGGCATATTGAGAGCATCACTTTAACAGCATCATCTTTAGGATTTGAAATAGCACAATTATTCTACATGTAAATGGACTAATTCTCCAATCAAAAAGACAAGAGAAAGACAAGTCCTGTATAGTAGGGGGTGAGGGGAGAGGGAAGTGGAGGTACCAAATTCCAGTTATAAGACAAATAAATACTCAGAACGTGCTGTTCCCACAGCACTGTTCACTACAGTGAACAGTGTACATTATATATGACAGTTGTTAGGAGAGTAGATCCCAAGATTTCCTTCTTTTTTTCTATCTATATGAGATGATGGGTGTTAGCTAACTTGTTCTGGCAATTATTTCACCATATATTTAAGTCAAGTCATTATGCTGTACACCTTAAAAGTACACAGGGCTATATGTCAATTATATCTCAGTAAAACTGGGGAGCGGGGAAAGTCATAGAGTGGGTGGGATAGATGAAGCAAGACTCAAGTATCTGCCCCCTACAAGAGATTCACTCCATCTGTAAAGACATACAGAGGCTCAAAGTGAAGGGACAGAAACAGATATTCCACAAAATAGAAGCCAAAAGAGAGCTGCTGCTGCTGCTGCGTCGCTTCAGTCGTGGCCGACTCTGTGCGACCCCACAGACGGCAGCCCGCCAGGCTCCCCCGTCCCTGGGATTCTCCAGGCAAGAACGCTGGAGTGGGTTGCCATTTCCTTCTCCAATGCATGAAGGGAAAAGGGAAAGTGAAGTCGCTCAGTCATGTCCCCCAGCCCTGCTGCTGCTGCTAAGTCGCTTCAGTCGTGTCCGACTCTGTGTGACCCCACAGACGGCAGCCCGCCAGGCTCCCCTGTCCCTGGGATTCTCCAGGCAAGAACGCTGGAGTGGGTTGCCATTTCCTTCTCCAATGTGTGAAAGTGAAGTTGCTCAGTCGTGTCCGACCCTTAGCGACCCCACGGACTGAAGCCTACGAGGCTCCTCCATCCATGGGATTTTCCAGGCAAGAGTACTGGAGTGGCTTGCCATTGCCTTCTCCGGAAAACAGAGCAGGGGTATCTATACTTTTGGCAGACCGAATAGACTTTAAGCCAATAACTGCAACAAGTGACAAAAATGGTCACTATGTCAGGATAAAGTGGTCCACTCACCAGGCGATTACAGCAACCACATACATACGCTCCCCACACTGGAGCACCTAGACAGTGTGGGAAATGCTAATAGGAGGGTGAAGGCAAACTCCTGGGCTCCAAGCTGCCCATCTGGCCACGGAGACAGAATTCTGGAGAACCGCCAAGCCTCCTACTGAGTCCTGCCATCGAGGCAAGAAAATCCGTGGCCCAAAATTTTGTAAAGAGGACAGATGACTCCGGGAGTACCCTCAGAAAACCAGACCAAAGGTGCCAGGTGGAGAAAACTGGAATCGAACACGCAGAGGAATTTAAATCTAGAGAAGATATTCCCAGAAGGGCCGTGCTTTCCATCCCTGGCATCTCCATGGCCGCACTGACCACATTTAAAGAGGCAACAACAAATCCTCAAGGACAAAGTTACTAACATCCTTTTATGCCATTTTCATTACATCTCACATTCCCTTAGCCTCTTTACAATCCTGTATTTGCCACTTAGATTCCTCAGGAGCTCGGACATTAAAAAGGTGTGTGCGGGCATTTCTTATAAAAAAAAAAAAATGTTAGGATGCTCTCACCTTGGTCAAGCGGGGAGAGCCATGCGGTAAGCATATAAGGGTGGAGGAGCTGGGCTCATGCAAGCCACGGCCCACAGGATACAGCCCTTCCCCCACCCCCTGACACAGCAAGCTGGACAGACACTCCCTCCCCCCACTCCCCGTCCCGCACATCAGCAGGAGAAAGACCTCATACCTGGGACACACAGTGCAGGCGGGGGTGTGCACTGTTGGTTAGGATGATGCTTTTAGGTCTGCCTCAAGTGCATAGCTCCCCAGCTCCCCACCCAAATGAGCCAGGTCCAGCAAGATGGAGGGAGCAGACAGGCTCCTTCCTCCCCAAGCACGAGGGCCCCGGGCCTTCTGAGGGTTTAACGCAGCCAGCCCTTGTGCTCAGGTACCAGAAGCACAGGTTAAGCAGCTCCCACCTCACACCCCCAGGGATGAGCGACCACCTGGAGCAGAAGCTCAAAGGTACCGCTGTGTTCCCTGTTGTGCCTCCGAACCACCTCAGAATGTTTCAATCAAAGGTACCGTCATGTTTCCGGCTGTGCCTCTGAATCAGCTGGGAATGTTTCAAACGCATCCACCCCGGCATCCTGCCCAAAGAAGGACCCGTGGGTCTGGGGCAGACCCAGCACCAATATCTAACAAACTCTCTCTGGACGGGTCTCGTGCACAGACTGCTCTAAGCAGATGCACCTTAAGTAAATTTCAAAGGATACAAGGTTCTAAAGTTCCCTTGCTTTATGTTTCACAATTGCCTCCCACACAGGCGGTGACACAGAATGAAGCTAAGTTTAAAAATACACTTTACAAGTATTTTTCTCTCTCCACAGTCATAGCTGGCAACGCCCATTAGGATTATTAAATTATTTTGCTTTTCCTTTCCATCCCTCTATTAACTAACAGAATCTGCTGTTTTAAATGTCTTCTAAAATATTTATCATTTTTCTATTGAGCCTATTGCTCCAATCTTTTCTTACAAGTTTGGCTCCAGTTTCATTTTTATATATTCGGACTTCTAAATTCAGACCATAGCTCCAAAGATACCAGATAAACTAATCACAGCCAAATCAACCATTAATCCCAAAAGGCCGTTACTGGGCAATGGGAACCCCAGTGGATTTCCTGGTTGGCAGGTGAGCTGGAGAAGAATTAAGACCTGTAACTGGAAGTAGCCAGAGTATCAGAGATCTCAGGAGTAAATGACCTTTACAGAACTAACAGTGAACACAAGGAGTGTGCCCAAGTCCAGGAAGAGCAAAGGACATTCGGATACAGGAGGTGGGGTCCCAGAAACCCTTGCGGGGTGAGGACGAAGCAGGAGCGTTGATGCAGCGTCACGGAGAGCTTGCGCTCGAGCTGGGACTCACTTAGTTGCGCCTCCAGCAACCGAAAGCTAACCCAGAGACACACCCTACAGCTCCTGCATTCTTCACGGCAACTGACGTCAGCAAGACAATAGTCGGGCTGGAGACTGGTGGGTGATGGCTGCATGGAGGACCAGTGTAGCCAGCAGACAGGCAATGCCCCTCTGAAGAGGGGACATGTGGGCCGGGACCCGACTGGAGGTTTTCTGTTGACAGGTCCTGATACGGACCACCAGGCCCAAGAGGCCAGGATCGCCTCCAGATACCCATGGCCAAGACCACCTGCACAAATCAGGGAAGGAGAAGGCCCGGCCGCAGGACAGTACACTCCAGACAGCTGCCTCGCCCTGCCTCCCATGGACAAAACTCGAGCAAGCTCAGAGCGACAAACCTCAGCTCTGGGACACTGCTGAGACCTCTGGGGCAGCTGTCCCACAGTTCCTCCCGGGGCTTCCCGGGGTGGGGGCGGCGAGCTGAGCCCCGTGTATGAGAGGAGCACAGACACTCCAGGTTAATTTCGCTGGAACACAGATAATAAACTTCCATTTGAAAATACCAGTAAAGGGAATATAGTTTTGCAGTGGACAAATGATTATCTATGAGCAAGCAAAGACATGACTGAACAACAAAGCAAAGATCATTTTAGGGATGTAAGAACTGCTCAACATCAGGAACTATATTAATATGTGACAATCTCAACAGCTGCCAAAAGAGATCTGATAACAGCATCCGTTTCTGATGAGATGTCTAGAGCAGTGGCCAGGATACGGCAGGGGATGAATTAAGTGGCTGAAGAGTGAATGAACACTGACTTTTAAAACCAGATAACTTATCATAAAACAAGTTAATATTAAGGTTAAAAAGAGGTTAAGTAAAAACCAGTAACTGTGGAGGTCAAGGTCAAGGCCAAAAAGCCACAGTTAGAACCAGACATGGAACGACAGACTGGTTCCAAACTGGGAAAGGAGTTCGTCAAGGCTGCATAGTGTCAGCCTGCTTATTTAACTTACATGCAGAGTACATCACGTGATATGCCGGGCTGGGTGAAGCACAAGCTGGAATCAAGGTTGCCGATATCAGTAACCTCAGATACACAAATGACACCACTTCTATGGTGTCACAGAAAAGCAAAGAGGAATTAAAGAGCCTTTTGATGAAGGTGAAAGAGGAGAGTGAAAAAGCTGGCTTACAACTCAACATTCAAAAGACTAAGATCAAGGCATCCAGTTCCATCACTTCATGGCAAATAGATGGGGAAATGATGGAAACAGGGACAGACTTTATTTTCTCAGGCACCAAAATCACTGTGGACAGAGACTGCTGCTGCTGCTGCTGCTAAGTCGCTTCAGGCGTGTCCGACTCTGTGCGACCCCATAGACGGTAGCCCACCAGGCTCCCGTCCCTGGGATTCTCCAGGCAAGAACACTGGAGTGGGTTGCCATTTCCTTCTCCAGTGCATGAAAGTGAAACTCTTTGTGACCCCATGGACCTCAGCCTACCAGGCTCCTCCATCCATGGGATTTACCAGGCAAGAGTACTGGAGTGGGGTGCTGTGCCATTGCCTTCTCCAGTGGACAGGGACTACTGCCATGAAATTAAAAGACGTTTGCTCCTTGGAAGAAAAGCAGTGACAAACCTAGACAGTGTATTAAAAAGCAGAGACATCACTTTGCCTACAAAGGTTCATATAGACAAAGCTACAGTTTTCCCAGTAGTCATGTATGGATGTGAGAGCTGGACAATAAAAAAGGCTGAGCACTGAAGAATTGATACCTTCAAATCATGGTGCTGGAGAAGACTCTTGAGAGTCCCTTGGAAAGCAAGATCAAACCAGTCAATCCTAAAGAAATCAACCCTGAATATTCTTTGGAAGGAATACTTTGTCCATCTGATGTGAAGAGCCAACACATTGGAAAAGAGCTGGATGCTGGGAAAGATTGAAGGCGGGAGGAGAAGGCAACAGCAGAGCATGAGATGGTTGGATGGCATCAGCAACTTGATGGACATGAGTTTGAGCAAGCTCCTGGAGATGGTGAAGGACAGGGAAGCCTGGCGTGCCGCAGTCCACGGGGACACAAAGAGTCGGACAGGACTGAGCAACTGAACGACAACAAAAACAAGGGTAACAAGGGTTCGACTTAATTTAAAACAACAACAGAATAAACCCAAAGAACAGAAGGCAGGAAGTAAAGAAAACCGGAGAGATCAGTGAAAAGTAGAACAAAGAAACAAGCTGGTGGTTTTAAGAGACTGACAGACAAATTTCTGGAGAAACAGAAAAGCACAAGCAAGTCGTATTATTAATTTTTAAAAAAGTGCAAAACTAAACTACAGATAAAGCAGACATTTAAAAGGATTCTATCCAAAGCTCCTTTGCAATAAGCTTGATAAATTAAAAGAAATCAATAACAGAACTGACTGTGTGGAGAAGGCACCCACGCAGGGGGACGGTCTAGTCCAGGAGTGACTGGGAGCTCATCCGCAGGGGAGCGGCCACCCTGGTGTTCTGGTGAAGGTCACTGGAGCCCAAGGTGGGTGAAGCCACACAGGCCAGGGGTAACGGCAGCAATGGGAGATGGGTTACATACAAGGGGGATTCATGTAATAGGTTCATCTATGAAGGACAACGAGAGCCAGGTTTCACATTGTTGGAGAAGGGAAATGAAAATACAGAAAGGGAAGAGACTGCCACACGCGTGCGCACACACACACACGAGGAATAAACCCTGCCGTGTGTGTCCATGTAAACACTCACACACACACTTTTCATCTGGAGCTCTGACCAACCAGAGGGCCTCAGAGAAGAAACACTTGAAAAGCAGTGAGCACCCCGAGGGAGCAGACCATGGTTTCTGAACACCATCCTCCACTGAAAGGAACCAGGAGGAAACGGCTCACGCCAGGGCTGGGGCAGCACAGGAAGAGCCTATGACGTCCTGGTGGGCCAGAGAATAAGGAAGGGCTCCAGGAACAGCACGGGCAGGATGGAGGGCCCCGCTGGCCGAGTAAGTGTAAGATTAATGATAGAATAAAGTCGGAAACCATGGTGAGCCCACAGTGACGTAAGGAATCAAACTGAAAATGAGAGAAAAACGGGATACCTACGGGGTCTGGAAGTACTTCCCCGCCATGCAGCATTAATTACACAGAGTAACTGCACAGTGGAGAAGAGACCCGCGGGCGCAGCAGCCGTAACGGGACAGATGAGAACACGTGCCGCGGGACGGGACAGGCAAGAAGAGCAGGCCTCCCTCCTGGGCGGTCTCCACCCAGGATGGCCACGATGCTGAGGAGGTGCCCGCGCTCACTTCCTGGGCGGGGCGGGGTGGCCCTGCTGCAGGGATGGAGAATGGCCGTGTTCTGAGAAACACGTTTTAAACGGTTCCCTGTTCAGGAACGTAACTGGGGTGATGCCTGCAATCTGTTCTCAGGGGACAGAATTTCTCTGTCCCTTACATACACGTTTCCTCCAAGTGCAAGCGTCCTGTGACACTCACTGTGGCCCCAAACAGGCACGTGCTTGGGCCTGGCACACTGACAGAAGCCCACCCGCTCTGGGACCTGTTATCACGGCCACCGCTTCCACCGCTTCCAGGACGGGCTTCGCAGGAGGCCTTCCTTCCCTGGAACCCGAGCCGGCTTCACTCCCCTGGGGCTGGAGGTGAAGCCAAGACTCACCAGAGGACCAGCGCGGGGGAAGGGCAGGGGTCCGAGCGGGAGGACCACGACACACGCTCCTTTCTCACACAACACACACACACGACACACGCTCCTTTCTCACACGACACTCACACACGACACACGCTCCTATCTCACACAACACTCACACACGACACACGCTCCTTTCTCACACGACACTCACACACAACACACGCTCCTATCTCACACGACACACACACACGACACACGCTCCTTTCTCACACGACACTCACACACGACACACGCTCCTTTCTCACACGACACACACACACGACACACGCTCCTTTCTCACACGACACACACACACGACACACGCTCCTTTCTCACACGACACACACACACGACACACGCTCCTTTCTCACACGACACACACACACGACACACGCTCCTTTCTCACACGACACTCACACACGACACACGCTCCTATCTCACACAACACTCACACACGACACACGCTCCTTTCTCACACGACACACTCGCACACGACACACGCTCCTTTCTCACATGACACTCACACACAACACACGCTCCTATCTCACACGACACTCACACACGACACACGCTCCTTTCTCACACGACACACACACACGACACACGCTCCTTTCTCACACGACACACACACACGACACACGCTCCTTTCTCACACGACACACACACACGACACACGCTCCTTTCTCACACGACACACACACACGACACACGCTCCTTTCTCACACGACACACACACACGACACACGCTCCTTTCTCACACGACATACACACACGACACACGCTCCTTTCTCACACAACATTCACTCCTTTCTCACACGACACACACACACGACACACGCTCCTTTCTCACACAACATTCACACACGACACACGCTATCTCACACAACACTCACACATGACACACGCTCCTTTCTCACACGACACACACACACGACACACGCTATCTCACACAACACTCACACATGACACACGCTCCTTTCTCACACGACACACGCTCCCTTCTCACACGACACACACACACGACACACGCTCCTTTCTCACATGACACACACACACGACACACGCTCCTTTCTCACACGACACACACACACGACACACGCTCCTTTCTCACACGATACACACACACGACACATGCTCCTTTCTCACATGACACACGCTCCCTTCTCACACGACACACAAACATGACACACACTTTCTTACACAACACTCACACACGACACACGCTCCTTTCTCACACGACACTCACTCCTTTCTCACACGACACACACACACAACACACGCTCCTATCTCACACAACACTCACACACGACACACGCTCCTATCTCACACAACACTCACACACGACACACGCTCCTTTCTCACACGACACACACACACGACACACGCTCCTTTCTCACACGACACTCACTCCTTTCTCACACGACACACACACACAACACACGCTCCTATCTCACACAACACTCACACACGACACACGCTCCTATCTCACACAACACTCACACACGACACACGCTCCTTTCTCACACCACACACACACACGACACACGCTCCTTTCTCACACGACACTCACTCCTTTCTCACACGACACACACACACAACACACGCTCCTATCTCACACAACACTCACACACGACACACGCTCCTATCTCACACAACACTCACACACGACACACGCTCCTTTCTCACACCACACACACACACGACACACGCTATCTCACACAACACTCACACACGACCCATGCTCCTTTCTCACACGACACACACACACGACACACGCTCCTTTCTCACACGACACTCACACACGACACATGCTCCTTTCTCACATGACACACGCTCCCTTCTCACACGACACACAAACATGACACACTTTCTTACACAACACTCACACACGACACACGCTCCCTTCTCACACGACACACACACACGACACACGCTCCTTTCTCACACGACACACACACACGACACACGCTCCTTTCTCACATGACACACGCTCCCTTCTCACACGACACACAAACATGACACACTTTCTTACACAACACTCACACACGACACACGCTCCCTTCTCACACGACACACACACACGACACACGCTCCTATCTCACACGACACTCACTCCTTTCTCACACGACACACACACACGACACACGCTATCTCACACAACACTCACACATGACACACGCTCCTTTCTCACATGATACACACACACGACACATGCTCCTTTCTCACATGACACACGCTCCCTTCTCACACGACACACAAACATGACACACTTTCTTACACAACACTCACACACGACACACGCTCCCTTCTCACACGACACACACACACGACACACGCTCCTATCTCACACGACACTCACTCCTTTCTCACATGATACACACACACGACACATGCTCCTTTCTCACATGACACACGCTCCCTTCTCACACGACACACAAACATGACACACTTTCTTACACAACACTCACACACGACACACGCTCCCTTCTCACACGACACACACACACGACACACGCTCCTATCTCACACGACACTCACTCCTTTCTCACACGACACACACACACGACACACGCTATCTCACACAACACTCACACATGACACACGCTCCTTTCTCACACGACACACGCTCCTTTCTCACACGACACACACACACGACACACGCTCCATCTCACACAACACTCACACATGACACACGCTCCTTTCTCACACGACACACGCTCCCTTCTCACACGACACACACACACGACACACGCTCCTTTCTCACACGACACACACACACGACACACGCTCCCTTCTCACACGACACACACACACGACACACGCTCCTATCTCACACGACACTCACTCCTTTCTCACACGACACACACACACGACACACGCTATCTCACACAACACTCACACATGACACACGCTCCTTTCTCACACGACACACGCTCCATCTCACACAACACTCACACATGACACACGCTCCTTTCTCACACGACACACGCTCCCTTCTCACACGACACACACACACGACACACGCTCCTTTCTCACACGACACACACACACGACACACGCTCCTTTCTCACACGACACACACACACGACACACGCTCCTTTCTCACATGACACACGCTCCCTTCTCACACGACACACAAACATGACACACTTTCTTACACAACACTCACACACGACACACGCTCCCTTCTCACACGACACACACACACGACACACGCTCCTATCTCACACGACACTCACTCCTTTCTCACACGACACACACACACGACACACGCTATCTCACACAACACTCACACATGACACACGCTCCTTTCTCACACGACACATGCTCCTTTCTCACACGACACACACACACGACACACGCTCCATCTCACACAACACTCACACATGACACACGCTCCTTTCTCACACGACACACGCTCCCTTCTCACACGACACACACACACGACACACGCTCCTTTCTCACACGACACACACACACGACACACGCTCCTTTCTCACACGACACACTCACACGACACACACACACGACACACGCTCCTTTCTCACATGACACACGCTCCCTTCTCACACGACACACAAACATGACACACTTTCTTACACAACACTCACACACGACACACGCTCCCTTCTCACACGACACACACACACGACACACGCTCCTATCTCACACGACACTCACTCCTTTCTCACACGACACACACACACGACACACGCTATCTCACACAACACTCACACATGACACACGCTCCTTTCTCACACGACACACGCTCCTTTCTCACACGACACACGCTCCATCTCACACAACACTCACACATGACACACGCTCCTTTCTCACACGACACACGCACGACACATGCTCCTTTCTCACATGACACACGCTCCCTTCTCACACGACACACAAACATGACACACTTTCTTACACAACACTCACACACGACACACGCTCCTTTCTCACACGACACACGCTCCTTCCTCACACGACACACACTCCTTTCTCACACGACACATGCTCCCTTCTCACACGACACACACACGACACATGTTCCTTTCTCACACGACACACGCTCCCTTCTCACGACACACAAACATGACACACGCTTTCTTACACAACACTCACACACGACACACGCTCCTTTCTCACACGACACACACACGACACATGTTCCTTTCTCACACGACACACGCTCCTTTCTCACACGACACACGCTCCTTTCTCACACGACACACACAGGACACACGCTCCTTTCTCACACGACACTCACACACGACACATGCTCCTTTCTTACATGACACACACACACACGACACACGCTCCTTTCTCACACGACACTCACACACGACACACGCTCCTTTCTCACACGACACTCCCCTGTCGGTCGTCTCTAAGCATCTGAAACTTCTCAAAAGGACCCCTCACAACCTTAAACGGTTAACCTGCTTCTAAATCTGCGTTTCTTCACAAGTAGCTTTTAAAACTGTTTAGAAGCATTGCTGTGCTTTGCTCGGCTGTTACTACTACAATATAATAGTCCATCATTTTCCACTGCAAATGACCCCACTTGTAGCACAACCAAGCTTTTTAAAGCTACCAAGAAACCCAACCAGTTCCCAAACTATTAATATGTGGAAATTACTCTTGAGTACCAAAACCTAACAAATAAACCTTCTATAACACGTATGGAGTATACTTGAAAGAGTATTAAGACACAGCATAATTTATTTGTAAATAATTTATAAATAGCAACATTAAATAAACACATTGCTGCTTTAACATCTTTTCTCTCTTTAAGGGATTTAAGAATATTCTCTGAAATTTATAGCTTGCATAGAGCAAAGCCCTGACATAACACAAGCCCTCCATGAAGTGGCCATCTGTTCTGGCCTCGGTGACAACAGGAAGATGGAAAGGCTTTATCGGTCATCAAAGGGTTCCACCTGGTGTGAGGGGTCTTTGGCCAAAAGGAACGTCCTGGAGACTTTGGTCAGAAAACCTTGATAGTGCAGCAATATGAGAAATTGTACATGCACTGCTGCTATAAAGTAAGAAATCAAAGCATTTTAATGCCAAGCCTTTTTAGTTTTCCGTGACTCTGAAACATCCCTGTGACCTGGACCCGGGAGACAAGAGACAGAGCCGTGCCCTTGGGCCATACTCTATCTCAGTCGCTCGGAGACACCCATTCCACCCGGATTACATTAAAAACTCAAGAAAACCTAACTCGTGCATCCAGGTCTGGTTCCTCCAGCAACAGCACTTCCCCGGGAGGTGCTTTGTTTTCAAGTTAGAAGGAACGATAAAGAGACGGGACCAGAAAAATAAAAGTTTCTCACCTTAAACAGTAAGCACAGATTGGGCATGTTTTAGGGAGGACAAAAATAACTAAGAATAAGAATAGCTGCCAGGAAATACACCTCTTTGTTTCAAGGGAAGATGAGTAATTACAGGACCTCGGGATTCAAACGGCTCTAGAGGGAACGAGTAGCTCCACTTCATGCACGCAGCACAGGCCCTGCCCCTGCAGGGCGGGTGGCTTCTGGTGAACCCGGGACGGGTCCCCAGGCCGTGCACAAGCTCTGCCGCCTCCGAACCCTCTGCCCAGGAAGGGAGGGAGAGCTGGCACCTGGGCCTGGGGCGGGAGACCTCGGCCAAGGACGCACACGCCCAGACCCCAAGTCCCTCAGCAGTGCAGACTCCCCAGGCATCTGGGGATGGGTTCAGGGCCCCCATACACACCTCAAAGTCTTTGAACACTCAAGTCCCTTATATAAAACGTCGAAGTATTTACATAACCTAGCACATCCCCTCATATACTTTAAATCACCTGTAAATTATTTATAATACCGAATTATAAATATGGTATTTATAATACCAAATACAGGCTATTCCCATGGTCCAGGCTTATCCTGTATTATATTATTTACTCCTAAATCCCATTCAGAGGAATATAGGACTTAAATTTTACTGACCCAGTTGGTTTATTTTCTTCAAAAAGCATGTTATGGTTTTGGCAGGAAGAGACATCATATTTCAGATGACCTTAGAAAGAAGGAAAGTGAAGTTGCTCGTTTGTGTCTGACTCTTTGCGACCCCATGGACGGTAGCCTACCAACCTCCTCCATCCATGGGATTTCCCAGGCAAGAATACTGGAGTGGGTCGCCATTCCCTTCTCCAGGGGATCTTCCCGACCCAGGGATTGAACCCAGGTCTCCCCCATTGTAGGCAATCGCTTTACCATCTGAGGGAAGCCCTTGAATACAGTGTAAGTGCTACATACACAGGTGCCAGCACCGCAAGTTTAAGTTTCGCTTTTTGGAACTTTCTGGAATCACTTTCCTCTCCAGATATCTTCTGTCTGAGGCTGGCTGGACCCCTGAGTTCGGAACCACGGGTGCAGAGGGCCCAGTGTACACTGTCAGTGGTACTGGGCGGGGCTCCAAGCGCCTCTGTCACCCCTGGACCCGCAGAGACACTGCCCGCGAGGCTGCCCCGTGCTGGGCCGCAGTGACCAGCAGGCCGGCCATGGCAGGCGGAGGAAAACTCCAGGAGGTGGTGAAGGACACGGAAGCCTTGCGTGCTGCATTTCATGGACTTGTAAACAGTCGGACACGACTTAGCCACTGAACAACAACACATCATTTTTGTGGTCTATAATATAACCAAGGCATATATCTGTAAATATTCTGAAGCGATACTGTTGATGATTTTGTGGTGACAATTCAATTTTATATCCAAAACCCAAAATCTCCAGCCTGCGTATTAGAAAACATAAAACAATCAGCTTATTTCTAAATAAATAAATACAAAAACCCTATAACTCTTCACGATTAATTTCAGTGGTCTCCCAGTTCAGCTATTAAAAGTCTCATCAGTCTAGACACACCGCAGCACATGTCCCTTTGATTTCTATCACGGCAATTTAAACAGGAACGATATTCCTAGTATAAGAACATCCAGTAAGACTAGGGCCATAAACTTTCAAACGAAAAACACGTTATCAGGTACAGAACTTCAGTGACGCGAGGATGTGGAATAGCATTTTTCTAACAGGGTTACAGAATTTGTAAGGAAATTGCACCATCTAGCCACCAAAATAAGAAATAACTATTTCAGATCTATTCAGATCACCAAAGTAAAAGAGAATATGACCCAAACCCCTGACTTTTATATAAGAGTTTAGGTAATTACTGTTAGCTATATTCTGTTTATTACTGTTAAAATATAACATGTTTGTGACATGGTCATTTTATCCATCAAGAACCATTTCATGATACAAGAGGTTCTCAGATTCCCAGATAAGGGCTTCTTCGAGACAGTCACCCACAATCTGTACTGACATGTGGGTGTTACATGGGCCCTTATGGCTGTTTTCCTTAAGAAGGGGAGCAAAACAACACATGGAAGTCCAACTCAGCACACACTCAGGTTCTGGTCTGTGGACACGTATGACTTCCAGTAGCCCCAGTACAACACGTGGTTCATGTGACCAAGAAGCTGAAGAGAACAAACCCACCAAAACTTTAAACAAATGAAGAGAAGGAAATCTATAAAGAGAAGGAGACTCTCTGAGCCTATTTCAAAATAAAGAATTTAAATGAAAAGAAAAAGCACCTGAAGTTTACAGTCACAGAACAGATATAAAATGAAAAAAAAAAAAACAGCACCTGAGAGAAGACTGTATAAAAGGAGACTGAAACCTGAGGAGTGAGAGATCTTTACACAGTGCCTTAAAGTGAGTGGGCCGTCTTTGACACCGCTGACATTACTCCAAAGCATCTTCCTTTATAAAGCCTGAAAAGCAAGCATTTTTAAAGCATAAGAAACACTGTAGTAAAACTGCTTTTCTGGTTATTTTTTCAAAAAACTTCATAAATCTGAAGGAAAAAAAATGCTTGGCATGAGCCAATATCTTCCTATTAACAAAGTTTATATTTCCTCTTGAAAAGAGAGCAAGTCAGTCCGGATGAGGAAAAAATGCTCAAAGCAATCCGACTCACATATTTATTCCATAATGTATTCCTCAAGTCCATTAGCACAATAAGAACGGGCTTTTCTTCCAACACAACTTCAAAGACAGGCTGGAGAGATGCCCAGATTACAAATATGTATTTCCTTAGCATTGGAAAAAAAACACTCCCTCCAAAAAAGTACAAAGTACCAAAACTCAGGGCATACTGCAAGCTATGTGAGAGCAGAGAAAACACTATTTGAATTTTTGAATGAGCTAGAGAAGATAAACAATTAATATTATGGTTAAAACATATAAATCAAGAGTGACCACCAGTGGATATGGCCTACAAATAGACAGTCTTTCAATCGCCTCTCCGTGAAAGCCACAGTGTGGCCTGACCCCAAAGAGAGAAAGAGGACACACTCTGCAGGCATGAAAGCAGCATTTACAGTAAGTGACCACAAACTAGGCCACAAGGAAAGTGTCCAAGCAAATCCTCAGCATCACAGGGACCACGCTCTTTGAACACACGATCATACTAGATACTGGGGGAAAAAACACAAAACTTAAAAAAACTCTATGTTTAAGCTAAAAACCAAACTCCCAGATAACTCGTGTGCTAAAGAAGAAATAACAACCAACTACTTCATACTAGAATTCAAGGCATTTTAGTACATAAAAATTTTAAATTTAAGGATAAAACATGCTTAAAGGGAGATGTACAGTCTTAAATATATTGTTGAAAATGATGAAGACTAAAAACAAATTAGTTAAATGTCTTTTACTCATGAGTCTAGAAAAAGTAAACACCCGAAGAAATTAAGAGGGAGAACCGAGTAGAAATCAATGAAAGGAAGAGAAGTCAGTATCCACAGAACCAAAAGCTGATGCTTTGCTACACAGTGTCTCTTTCAATAGTTTTTTCAAAGTCTTATCAAAGGAAAAAAAATACAAAATTTTTGGAAAGAAGGAGAACTATAACTATATATCTATTTTTTAAATCACAAAGTATCTTGAAGCATCTTTTTGCCATCAGTTTGTAAAATGGGCATGAAATAAGCGATTTCCTACAGAAACACTGTGGAAGGGACTGCTGGCTGGCTCCTGTGCCTGCTCGCCCTTCTTTTCTTTTTTTATTTTAGTGGGTTTTTTGCTTTATTTGTTGTTAATTGAGGTAGAGTTGTACTGATCTCCCTTCTTAACAGCAAAGCTTCCTGCCCTGTGAGCAGCCCACATGTGGTAGACGTGTCAGTTCCAGAACCCTCAGCCCTTAGCCAGGCAGGTGGCCTCTGCCATTTAACCCAAGTGCCTTGCAAAACTGTCATCTGCTGTCCATGCCAGGCAGTGAGAAAATCTGGCAAGTTTTGGTCTGTATAATGGAACCTCTCAATGCTAGCTAAGCACATGGATGCCTGGAATTAAGATGTCACTTCACAGACCCCTTAGCGATGAAGATCTGACCAATATAATGAAAGCTGAAGTGGTGTGCATTATTCCATTAACTAGTCTAAAGGATTAGTTTGAGAGAACAGAAAAGCGAGCAACTCAGAGGCTCCGATACTCAGAAAACAGCCAGAAGAGAAGGAACTAGCAGCGGAGTGACTGCACCAACATCAGAGGGCTGACGTGAGGACCACAGCAACGAACACGAAGTGCTCCAGCACAGAGGGAGCAGCGACGGCGGTGAACTTATATTAAGACTAAAGAAACAGATACGATCGCACATCCCTCTGATCGGCCAAGAAAAATCCCTCAGTATGACAATTTAACAAATGATGCTGGAACATCTGGTTACCATATGCAAAAATAAATAAGCTTCAATCCATACCTTGCATTCCATACAAAAATCAACTCAAAATATAAAACCTCAACTACAAAATCTCCAGAAAATATAAGAAGAAACCTCTGTGACCGAAGGTTTGGCAAGACCTCTTGGATAGAACACCAACGTTCAACTGCTTTAAAACTTCAAACTTCTGCTGTTTGAAAGACACTTTTAAGGGAAGGAAAAGACAAGCACTGGACTAGAAGAAAACATTCATGCGCTGTATCTGGTAAGAGTCTTATGTCCAGAATATATGAAGGATTCTCAGAGCTCAACAGTAAGAATACAACCAGCCTAACTTTCAAAGGGGCAAAAAAAATGTGGACACTTTACCAAAGAAGATATAAGAATGGAAAATAAGCAAAGAAAAGATATTTAATATCATTAGCAACTAAGAAAATGCAAATCAAAACCACAAGACATTTTAAAAAATTGACCGTATCAAGTGTTGACGAGGATGTGGAGGAACTGGAACTCAACTGCTGGTAGGAAAGTAAGTGGTGCAACCACTCTGGAAAACGGCCCAGCAGTTTTTTTTTAAAAAGCTGAACATACATTTGTTACACAACCCAGCAGTCCCCTCCTAAGTGTTTACCCAGCTGGACCAAAATACTTGTCCACACAGACTTGTTCACAGCAGCTGTATCTGGAATCACCCCAAACTAGAAGCAACCCAAATGCCCCCCCGTTGATAAAAGGGTAGACACGCTGCGGTCCATCCATACCGCGGTAAAAGAAGTGAACTGCTGAAACGTGCTGCATGTGGATACGCTGCAAAATAATCACGACCAGTAAAAGGACCCAGACCCAACACAGAGTACACGCCAAGTGAGTCCATGCACGTACAACTCTGGGACATCAAACGAAACTACAGCAACAGGAGGAAAGTGAACGGCTGCTGGGGATGGCGGGGTGGAGGGAGGAAACAGGGGGACGGGAGGGGTGACGAGGGACACAGGCCACTTCTGAGGGCCGTGGGCATGTTCGTTACCTCGGCTCCGGCTGCAAAAACACGTGAAAACAGGGACTTTCATTCCATTGACAGAACAAGTCAGCACAGCCTCGACGGAACCTGGTGAAACTGAAGCTCTGCCCATGTTCTGGCAGAGAGACTCCAGTTCTGGCACCACCTCGAGAGTGGAGCGGGGTGGGGGGCGGTGGAGTGCAAACCACAGGCCGAGGCCAGGTCCTGCTGTTGTGATAAAGCTTTACTGGGACGCAGACACGCCTTCACGTACGTCTACGCAACAGCTGCTTGTGGAGGCATCAGCAGAGCTGAGAGGCTGCGGCAGACACCATATGGCTCTGAAGCCTCAAGTATTTACTGTCTGGCCTTTTCAGAAAACATCTGCTGATCACTGCTGGAGACCGACACTGGCTCTTGTGTGCCAGGACACACGCAAAGAAGCCCACGGAAGCGCTCTGCACAACAGCGAAAGGCTGGAGAACCCGAAGTGCCCATCAGTGAAGGAACTGATTACTAACAAACACTGGAGTATATTCATCAATTAAAATGAATTAACTAGACCTAAAGGCATCAAAACGGGCAGGGTCTCAGAAACTCCAGGCTGTCTGAAGAAAGCTGCAAACAATAAGGTGAGGTTTGCAAACCCACAGGAAGTAGGCATCACACCGAATCCACCCTTGTGGCTGCCCTAGTGAGTGCAGGACTGGAGCAAGCCCTGAAAGGACTTCAACTTTTCCTACACATTTTCATTTATTTTTATGAAATCTAATTAAGATATTTTAGAAGACCCACAAGTTAAATAAATTTAAATGTGACGTCTATAACATACCAAAGAAAAAAAAGCAGAGAAACTTGCTGGGTTTTTCCACCCGACTATACTACACATCACCCCCAACTTTAAAAATGCTCACTAAGTATACTTTTCAAAGCAGTGAATGTTCACCGAACATCGGAATTTTTTCCCTTTTATCTTCTGAAGGCAAGAGATCTACCCATCTGAAATTTACTTTCAGAGAAAACTGAAACACAGGCCTAGTATGCTTTGCATAAAAACAAAGAGCTATAAAATTTAAACCAACTGGAGCTTCAAAGGTCACCTACAGCAACAGCCTGAGGCGCACACTGGAGGCCTGCACGAACACCGCCAGGGACAGCGGACACGTCTCCAGGCTCATGAGAAGGACGACGGCACAGCGGAATCCCACAGCGACAGACTGCGGATGGCAGAAAGGGCTTTTCCCCTTTGAGAAGAGCGGGCGGCCGCGCTCTCCTCCTGTTCCTGGTGTGAGGGGCTCCCTCTCACGGCGGGTTTCAGCCCTACGGGTCTCCTCGCAGCTGCTTCAGGCCAGATCTTCGTGACGAACCAGGACATATTAAGCAGAATTATCTAATAACCGTTAATTCAACTAGAAGGTAAGAGAAATGGCTGCGTGAGTGTCTGCATGTAAACTTACTGGATTGTTGGCTCCTGACAAAGCTAAGACACCCAGAAACTTACATTAAAAAACCAAGAAGTGAAGATTTATTCTTATTTTTTTAAGGCGCGAAGATGGAAAGCTCTTGGTGGCATCTGAGGCTCACTACCTGGCCTGCAGGTATTCACCGTGCGTCACGTGCCCCAAGGCAGGGGCTGGTGGGAGGGAGGCGGGGGTCCTAACCGAGGCAAGCCACACACCTGGAAGGGAGACAGCTGGGAGACCAGACACAGACGGCATGCCTGTTTAAAAGTCAGATCTGAAAACTTCCCAGACGCTTGCTCTGTCACCAGCTGGGGTCACCCGGACGGAGAGCCTGCCTGCCACCACGGCGCAGGGAGAAGGGGCGGGCTGGGCAGAAGGGGTCGGCACTGGGTCAGCGCAGGCCGAGGGAGGCCACCACCCAACCCGGGACGGGACTGGGTGCAGAGGAGCAGCATCAGGCCCGTAGAGCCCTGCATCTGTGTCCTGCCATCTGTGGGGGGAGGGGGGAGGCATGTGAACACGTCCACCGACGTCACTGAGTCACAGCATCTGAAGCGTGCCCCTAGTCTTTGAAGGCAGATGTGTGAAACAGAGGCGGAATGCCAGTGTTTACAGAAGTCATTCCGGTACCTTCTCTCCAGGGCTGGATGACTGCTGCAGCTTCTCATAATCTTTCTTGGTCTCCAGAATTTTCTTGACAAGTCCTCCTGTTGGAAATCAGTGGTTCACATTAAAGCCGTTCTCTGGCCTAAGGAGCCAACTCACGCAGTGTGGGTAGGGTGAGGAGGAATGCGGAGCTTCTTCCACTTTCTGTACAAAACAGCTTCAAAGACTCCTTACAGGACAAAAGAGCAAAGCAACGCTTTCAGCCTGTTGCAGACTAAGTACTAATATTTCTTTATATTAGGGAAAGAGCCATCAACTTAAAATGGATTACTCGTGAGATAAATACCATATGAAAAATCATTTGAATATACCTTGGTTGGCATGCTTGACCTTGGAACCATGTGACTATTTTACATTAATGAAACAAAATTAAATCAAACATTTTAAAGCCTAAAGATCAAAAGCAAAAGAAAACTACAAACATTAGCAGTATCGTATCGGCATTCATAACCTAACAGAGAAGAGTTATTTCACCACTTAAAAACAGGGCCATTGGCTGTGCGTCCCTGAGGGGGCAGCTACTAAGAACCAGGAGGCAATCAGATCTGCCAGGAACAGCCTGACGCCTTTCCAGCAGACACACAGTTGTAAAGCACTGGTGGGGTGCTGTGCTCAGTCTCTCGGTCGTGTCCGACTCTTCGCGACCCCAGGGACTGTAGCCCGCCAGGCTCCTCTGTCCATGGGGTTCTCCAGGCAGGAAAGCTGGAGTGGGTTGCCATGTCCTCCTCCAGGTAACCACTGGTGGTGCTGTTTTAAATTGCTGAGTGTGCGAATGCAGGATACAGAAACTCATGGCTGACAGTGTTGGGAGCCCAATTGCTGGCACGAGCAGAGATGTCCACGGACAAAGCAAAGAACTTGCGAATGACATAAATCATAAATCCGAAGTGAAAATACCAACATGAGCTCGGGATTTAACTTTCCTATGAAAAAGTTAGAAAACCCCTAGATACAATGACCAACCCAGAAGTGACATGCAACCAGGCTCCTTGAAGATACGGGGCGGGAAGGAAGAACAGAAAAGAGCCTAAAACCTTTGTCCCACCAGAAACCAGGAAGCCACAGAGTCTACTGGGCAAACATGGGCAGAAGGATATGGAGAAAACCCAGGTGGACCAAAACAAAACACATCAAGCAAGGTAAAGCCGTGACTTCAGAACAACATCAAAACCACCACCATGCCCACCAGCACAGCCCTCATCAGTCACCCCTCAAGGTGCCAGGAGACAAATGCCCTGCGAGGAAAACCCATCTATAAAGGGGGAGCATGGAGCAGTAAACGCCTGGGGAGGGAAAGCCTGACAACGTGGAGTCGCCAACCAAAATGTGCTGTGGGGTGGGGACGAGAAGGCCACCCTCCACGACCCCCACGGAGTAACGGAGCGAGACCCACGTGCGGGCACAGGGACAGCAGGCGTGACAGGGAGCCACCACCGCCTGCTCTCGTCCAAACAAACCGAACCTGACCAGGTCTCCAGAACAAATTCACAGGAACAGAAGAACGTGAAAAAAAACCCCACAACACCGGTGGGTAACAAGCAGCACCCAACCGTGGGGAACGCTAAAGGACAAGCAACCAGCCTCTTCAACAAATAAATCGCAAGAGGATGGGGCGGGAGGGGGAGTCTACAGAGAGAATTCAGAGTTAGATCAGTCAGCTGCAAACACAGGGGCCTTACCTGGATTCTGACTCAAAGGGAAAAACACAGAACTAGGGGAAAACAAGCACGAGAGGGTACAAAAAGCAGGAACGACTGCTTTCTGCAGGCAATGATGGAAATGTGGGTACTATTCTTTAAAAAAACCCCACGTTTACAACAGAAATGATGTTCTCCAGGGCCTGAAAAGTATGGGGAGTCACCTTGGGTGGAGACCAAGGGGAGACAAGACGACTGCTCACTGCAGAAGCTGCACGGTAGCCCAGGGTGCGCCAGACTACTCTCTCGGCCTTTACAAACGTGTGAACTAAAAGAAGACATTGTGGGGACCTCCCTCGTGGGGCAGGGGCGAAGACTCTGCATTCCCAACACGGGGAGCAGGGGTTCAATCCCCGATCGGGGCACTAAGATCCCATATGCCTCGTGGTGTGGCTAGAAAAAAAAAAAAAAAGACACTGCTTGGGAAGAAAACAGTATTACAGAACTGTCAATCTGGAGAGGACTTCAGAAGTCCTCCAGTCCCATGGTCTAACCGTGTGGGTAAGAAGGGATGTCATCTCCACAGCTGCCCACTGCTGACCTCCAGTCCTGCCCCACCCCCAGCGGCTTCCATCGTCCCCAGGATGAACCACACACCGAGGAGGCATCGGTGCCCACGGCATCCTCCTTACTGCTACTCAGACCCCTGAGCAAACCGCGGCAGACCACGCTTGCTTCACCAGGTCCTTTCAGAGCACAGAGCGCACTCCCCAGGGCACGCACACTGGCCCACGACTCACCGTGCTTCTCGTCTTCCTCCAGTTCCACTGCCTGGGCCTGAGCGGAAGAGGAAGAAAACGGAGGCTCAGGCTTGCTGAGACCCCAAGACCAAACCCGCGTGGCTCTCATCAGGGGAGGGACTGGGTTAAAGAGGGCGGAAAACTAACTGAAACTCAGGGGCAAAGCCTGTGCACACAGATCTCAGAGCGGGAGGACTCGGCCCCACATGTGATGACCCAACGCACGCCGTGCTTCACCCACCACTTCGAGCTCCGACATCTCAGGGAGCTGCGGGGCGGCCTCCACCACAAACTGATAATCGTCCTCGTCGTCAGAGTTCTGCGACTCGGTGATCACGTTGGACACAGTTTTACCACTCCCCGTCCTGAATGAAGAGAAAATGGGTTCCGTTAGAAACCGTCTCCCGGTCACACGCCCCCGTCAACCCCGGCATCTGGAACTGGGTGCCCAGTGCTCCCCAAGTCTTCCCCGCAGCCCACCCCGATTTCACCCACGTGCCCTGGGGAGACCGGGCCTCCCGGAGCCCCCGAGCAGCAGCTGGCCTCCCCTCTCCAGGTGCAGGGGAGGGGCGTGGTTTTCCTTGTGCTGACAGTGGCTTCTAGACTACGCTCCCTAAAATCTGCCAACTCTGAATTTCCTGTTGTCTGAGCTTCTCTGACAACAGATGAACGTTGTCTGTCATTTGACAGAGAATGAGATGTGGCAACCCACTCCAGTGTTCTTGCCTGGAGAATCCCAGGGACGGGGGAGCCTGGTGGGCTTCCGTCTATGGGGTCACACAGAGTCAGACACGACTGAAGCGACTTAGCAGCAGCAGTGGCAGTAGCAGAGATGGTTGGATGGCATCACCGATTCAATGGACATGAGTTTTAGCAAGCTCTGGGAGTTGGTGATGGACAGGGAAGCCTCGCATGCTGCAGTCCATGGAGTCGCAAAGAGTTGGACAGGACTGAGCGACTGAACGGAACTGACTGAGCTTCTCCGAGAACCAGCCCTATCGCCCTCACCGGCCAGCCCCGGGGCTCATGCTGCGCTCCGGGCTGCTGCCCTAACTCCGGGGGGTTCCCAGTGCTAGAAAGGCCCCACCCAGTTGCTGGGCTCTGGGGCCCCCGAATGCTCCCGCATCCCTCTCTCAGCCACAGGCCTACGGCAGGGCCTGGTTACCGTCGCGGATAGCAGACGCTCAGGCCCGAATCCAAGCCCCTGCTCTGTGACCACCCCACCCCACCCCAGCGTCTTCCCATCTCTGGAAAACAGTCCATGGGAAGCTGACTGGACCCTTCACCTCGTGCCCTGGGGGCGCCCGTGAGTACACCCTGCCTTTCCACGCTCTGAGGACCTCTAGGGTGGGCAGCCTGTCCTCTGCAGGAGGCTCAGCAGCACCCTGGCCCCGAATCCAGCTGGACACCAGGCGCCTTGTCTCCATGTCCTCCCCAGTCCCGATGCCACAAAACATCCCCGGGGCGGCCCCGACCGAGGACCTCGGCTCTGGTCCAGTCCAGGTACCAGGCCCTCCTCTCTTTCCTGAGCCCCGAGCCTCCATCCCCAGACTCACCATCAGCTCAGAAGACGAAGAGCCAGGAGCTCACCGCCCAGGATCTGGCCCGCCCACCAGCTCCCTCTCCGTGAGGCCAGTCCCTCCACACGGCCTCTGTTCCCCCAACACCCCGCCCCCAGCCCACACCGCCTGTGCCTCCCGTCGCCCCTCCCGACTGGACCACTACCACCACCAGAGAAACTCTGCTCGTCTCACCTTAAAAACAGGGACTCTAACTTCTCTCAGGCCTTCCCAACACCTGCTGCCTCACCCTTCGCTTCCCTGGGCAACAAGCTTAAAAGACACCCACGCCGCCTCCAGGCCCTGCCTCGCAACCCAGCTGAAGCCCACTCCGACCAGCCCGTTCTCCTTTTCCTGTTCCTTCGCGTTGATGCTTTGCACTGTGTCCACACTGGATCCACAGGGAGATCCATAACATTTATAAAGCCCTGCACATGGCCTGTCTTTATACTGCCCACGACTTTGTATCTTTTGTTTTTAATTTTTCTGCGATTAAGCCTTTACATTCTTTTATCCCATTTTCCCCTCTGATAGTCTTTATGCTCAGAAAATCCTCTTATCTAGAGATGGAAGGCATACACTTTCACCATTATGGCAAAGACGTGATTGCAGAGCACGAACCCCTGTATGGAGGCGGTCTGGCCCGTGCTTAGAGGTCAGGGCCCCCCCAGGTGCTGTGCTCCCCACCTCAGCATGTGCTCCACCCCCGCCAGCCCAACCCACGCAGGGGAAGCCCCTCCCGGACTCCAGGTGCGGAGACACCGGACGTGGCTGCCCAGGGCCCCACCTGTCCGTGGTCAGCGCCTCCACACTCTCCTGCCGTCGGACCCGGGGAGGCGCGGGCCGTGCGCTCCCAGGCCGAGGTATCCTCCTAAAAAGAGACACAGAACACTTGCGCGTTTCCGAGGGGACAGAACACCCACGCTAATGCCAATTTCCAGGCCACCTTCAACCTGCCCGTTAGGACACGGTCTGCAGAATACTAAGAACGTCCCACTAACTTGACAAGTCTACAAGCACCCACCTCTTAATCTCGTTAAGGTAAAAAGGGTGGTAAACATAACTACCAGAAATCAAACCCTTGACAAAATTTGGCCGTGAGTGCGCCTCTCCCTCCAGGAGTCAGGGGCACCTCAGGCACGAGGAGATGAAGCGGGCTTTGCTTCTCTGAACGAACACTGGCTCACGGCTGAGCTCAAGCGGCACATGCGCTGGGGCAGCACGGAGAGGCACGCAGGACTGGGCGCACAGACCTGACCGCCGCGGGGGGCTCGCCGGGCGGCTCGGGGTTCTCCGGCGCCTCACTCTTCTCCTGGCCAGGAGCTCCAACGTCTCCTTCTGTATGGGCAGCCGGCCCACCAGCAAATTCGCAAAGAAAAAAAAAAACAACAAGTAAACGTGTGAAGAGACAGCCATCAAAACAATGACAAATACGAGTGAAATTTTTCTCATCATTTTGATGAAATCGAAACAGATGCTTGGTATCTAAATTTGGGGCAGATGTGGGGACATGGGCGGACGCGAAATACAAACTGGGTCAACTTCCCAAGAAAACAGAATTCAACAGGCAGGTCCGTCAAGTCAGTAATTTAACTGAAAGGAAGATACAGCCTAACGACAGAAGCGGACACGCACGTGTCAGGATGCTCAGCCGCCATCGTTCACCCCAGGGACAGACACCAGGAAACTCAGGAAACTGTGGTCCGGCCCCGGTCACACCCTCGTATGAAAGTCACTGTGTTAATACACGCAGAATCAGCAGCACGCTGTGCTCAGTCGTGTCGACTCTGTGATCCCAGGGACGGCAGCCCACCAGGCTCCTTTGTCCACGGGATTCTCCAGGCAAGGATAGTGGAGTGGGTAATGTATATTACATAGCATAGATGGGGGTCTAAAAGGACATTCATTCAAGTTGTGAGCACTGGGATTACCAACGCTTTTCATTTTCTTCATATTTTTGTGCATTTTTAAAGTTTTTTTATTTTGGCTCTATACTGTATTATTTTTATAATCTGAATAAAGTTTTGTTCAGTTTGATAAAGATTTAATCAGTAAACAATAAACCCAAACTATTAAGACAATTAAATTTACTGTTTAAAGTGAAAGTGTTTTATACATTAGAAAATAGTAAAACCAGAATTTGATTATTGGAAATATAATTTATACTCAAGAAAAAGATTCCTGAAATACATTCTTTTAAAACATAAAAAGTTAAATCTTAAATTGGTGGCTATGTTTCCTTAACATACTTTCACTAATACAACATTTAAAACATAAATCTGAGAGTGCATGCCACTATCTGTAAACACGGACACAATTTATACCAAACAGATTTATTTAAGGCCATTACTTACCTGCATCACTAGGACAGTCACCTAAAAAAAAAAAGTACATCAGAGCATCAATTTCTGTCAGGAAACTTCAGTATATTAAATGATCAGAACAGGATTAGAGAAAAATAGATTAGTAGTAACGTTAGATATCCACTAAGGGAAAAATGGTCATTTCCTCATAGTCTTTTTTCCAGCTTCCTACTACCACTGTTTTATTTTCAGAGAGAGACAGACAAAACCATGAATCATAATATGTCATTACTTGAAAACAGGAGCTAGGAATGGGGAGAAAGTGTATCGGTCATGGAGACGAGTGACAGAGGCGGGAGGTGACAGAGCCAGGCTCAGACAAACGGGGCCGTCTCAGGTAAGTCAGCCGCGAGTGTCTTTCCATCGGCTCCCAGACGGGAGGGCGTCTGCCCCCAGCAGCCCGCCCTGGCACTCGTCACCCCGGACTTTTCCTTCAAGTGCCACGTGATGGGGACAAACGTGGTAGCCGAGGCCACGACCAAGGCGGGAAGCGCCGTGGGGTTGGGGGGACCCAGGAAGGTCTCCGCACTACACTCTTGAAGCATGCGAACACGCGCGCAGAAGAGCCAAAGCTCCCTGGATGCAGGACGAGAACAGACGCCCCCAGGGACGGCCAGGTGGCCTGGAGGACACACGCTTAAATATGGGGAGGGCCAGACCGCAAGGGCGGCCTGTGGACACCGAGGTCAGAGCCACAGACACGCTGCCCCAAAGGGGCCGGCTCTGGGGGTGCAGGGGCCCGGCCTTGGGCCTCGGACACCTGCCTCCCAGAGGTCCAGCCCGGCAGAGGGCACTCTGGAAGACACGGCCACCTGGGAGGCCACGCGGGGTATTGGGGAAGGGACTGGCGCGAGAGCTGCCATGTCACCGAGGCCTGAACACCGCGGCCCCGGGCCTTCTTCAGAGCCGGGAGGGGCTAAGGGCCACAGGGGGCTCCGAGGACGGTGGAGTCCCGAGCTGACCCCAAGCGCCGCATGCACTCAGCAGCCTGCCCCCAGCACAGCGCAGCGCCCCGCCTCACGGACGCCCCCGGCCCTGGGCTCCGCCTGCATCACCCGGCCGCCACCCCCAACGCCCGGGGCCGAGGCCCCCTCTGCCTTCCTCCCTCGTCCCTGGCTGGCACCCCACCGCCAGGCTCCCAGCCCTAGTCAAGGCTGCCAGCCCCTCCTCTGCATCAGGAATGTACAACCTCAGGCGTCCACATGCCTCCAGGCGACCCCGCTGCTCCGTCCCTCCCCATCGCCCCACAGCCCGGGCCAGTCTGGCCTCTGGACCACGCACTACACTTCCCACATGATCTGAGCATCATGAAGCCACTGACCCCTAAAAACGGCCTCAGCGTCCTATCACCAAGCTCCCATTATGGCCACTGGCCCCAACTTCCGCCCCTGCCCCGCCCCGAGGCCCTCCCTGACCCCGGTGTGACGTCTCCCCGCAGACCACCCGCAGCATCTGCAGCGCCTGCCGCTTCAGCTCGCTCAGGCGCTCTCTGCCCGAGGGCTGAGCGCAACGCAGGCCTCCGACAGACACTTTCTGCTGAACCCGCCCTCAGCTGCCCACACCCCTGCGGCCCCGACACCTGAGCCGGGCCTGGCGCCGGGGCACGACACAGGGGCAGCGGGCAGGGCAACCTTCCACGCCCGGCAGGACCTCCAGGGCCTGAAGAAGCACACGCTGGTCCAGAAAACGGGGGATGTGTGTGCATGCACACTGGTTCACTGTGCTGTACAGCGGAAACCAACACAACACTGCAAAGCAACTGCACTCCAATAAAAATCCTTTTTTTTAAAAAAAGCAAATGCTGAATATATTACTACAGTTTTTTTGTTGTTAATGTTGAGAAAAAAAATCATGCTTGAAAGCAGAACCCTAGAGAGGGATGACCTGAGACAGAGAACATCACAGAAAAGTCACAGTGGGGACAGCCTCTGACTGCTTGGAAGTCCTCTTTGGACGGGAAACCTGGGGCTGCGGCCCGGCCTCCAGGAACCCCAGCAGCAACTGAGGCTTGTCCCTGGGTCACCCCGACACTTCTGGGCTCAGGAGGAACTCGGGACACGGGAAGGTCTGCTGCCCTCAGGCTGGGACTAGGACGCTCTCCTCCAGTTTATCAAAAAGCCAAGAGCAAGACACCAGCCACGTTCGGTCCTGAGTGTGGACGACGAGGGGCTGGGCCTCGGCAGGGGTCAGAGGCCTGGGAGCCTGCTGCTGCAGCCATGACCCCGGGACACCCCGCGTGGGGGACGCACGGGTGACCAGCCTCCCTCTTACCTTTCTGCTTCGCGGCTGGCTCTGACTCAGCGCTGCCTCTCCACAGACTGGCTGCACTGCCATCTGAAACACTGGCTGAATCAGCATTAGCTTCTCTCGTTCCCGACATCAGTTAAGGCAGGTGATTAAGACAGAGACGTGCGGTGGGGTCACGGGCGGCACCTGACGCCTCTGTGCCCCTCCCCCCCGCCAGTTCCCCAGGGATGACCAGGGCGGCTTTCTAGAGGATGCACTTGCCTGACTTGATCAGGAGTGGGGAAGGGGCGCCCGGGAAGTAGGCAGGCCCCACCCGCTCAGCCGAGGCAGAGGCCAAGCCCCCCCACCCCCGTTTCCAAGACGGCCTGACCCCACCAGTCCCCCCTGGTCTCCCCACGACGGCCCAGCCTGGGAGTCATGAGCTGAGGCTGCAGCTTCAGGATGGCAGGAGCAAGAGGGACACGCTCCTGACTCTGCACAGCCCTACACACACTGGAAACTCTGGCACACCTGCCCACTGTTCACTGACTGACATGCAAATGTTGACCAAAATAGAGAGAAGTATCAGGTGCCCGGGAAACAGAGTATTTCCCCTATTAAAAGCAAAAGCAGGGGGCTGAGGGGACACACTCTGAATTGTGGCAAGAGCCAGGGAGGAAACCTGACCCATCACTGAAGCACCGACCCCCCCACACCTAAGATGGATCTGGAGACAAACATAAAGCTGGGGAGCTGTTCCCTTTCCTGAAACACAATCTTATAATCACCTTAAAGCACTCAAAGAAATAGTTTATGTCAGAATTACGCTGTCATTATAAAATAAAGAATCTTTAGTCAAATAAAGAGTTGCTTTATGTAATACAACTATATAAAATAGACAACATATAATTTTCTGAGGAAATTTTTTTGGATCTGTTAAGAACGATGTGGACCTAAACAGCCTGATTCAACTAGTTAATTATTTATGACACATCATAGGCAGCAACCAAAGAACCAACATGAAGTACTATTAAGTTCTAAAACAAATCTAAAAATCAGGGTAAGCTGAGCAGCCACAGATGACCAATTTTAGAAGAAAACACCCCAACTACTTTAAGGTGTCACATACTATTCGGAAGCATCAAATACTATCTGCACCATGCAAGCTCCACCAACACAGCAAGTAGATGACAGATGCGTTCCGTCCGTGGCTCGGAGAGACCGAGCACACTTGGCGCAACGTCATCTCCTCAAAGCTCTTTCTCTGTTTCTGAGAGGCCAATGGTGGTGGTTTTAACATTTCTAGCAGTAGTCTTAAGCGAGGCTTATTAAACCCCAAAGTCACACAAATAAAAAGTACGTAAAAACAGACTACACCTTCACTAATAATACTACAACCAATCCTTATTCAGAGAGCGTAGGTTAGCCAGCTTGGCAAACAACAGCTTTAGAAAAAAATTAGAAATTAAAATCACTATGAATTGGCAAAGGAAAAAAAACACACAGCGCATGAGCACCACCTGTCGTTTGAATTACTGGTAATTACCGAGTCCTGCGGGTGAGGACGAGGGTGAAAGGTCGCACCTGGAGTGGGTTCTCACCCCGGCGAGATCACAGGCGGAAAGCTGGGGCGCCTGGTGGGTCTACCCCAGTTACTCTCCCAGAATGCCTCAGCCAGCACTGCTCTGCTGCTGCTAAGTCGCTTCAGTCGTGTCCGACTCTGTGCAACCCCATAGGTGGCAGCCCACCAGGCTCCCCCATCCCTGGGATTCTCCAGGCAAGAACACTAGAGTGGGTTGCAATTTCTTTCTCTAATAGCACTGGCCCGCAGCTCAGCACAAGCACCCCGTTCTCTGCCAGGGCTCCATGCAGAGTCAAGCCACACAGAGCTGCTGACCATATCTAAGAGCAAATGCAAACAGCCAGGGTTTATACCGGGAGAGCTGCCTGGCACAGGGACCAGCCTGAGCCTTGTATCCTGGGGTGCAGAGATGCTGAGAGCATCCTGACAGGACGTAAGGCAAAGGGCACAGTGTCCCCTATGCAGGGTGAGGGCAAGCAGGCTCTTCAGCCCAAGTCTGATCAGGCCTTTAGATCCAAGGGAAATACGGGGTGGGGGGGGGGGGGACAGGGGGCTCTAAGCTAAATGACACAAGGAACAAGTGGACAGGCACACTGCGCCCGACCAGCAACTGCACCACTCTGGAAAGTCAACGTTCTGGGACAAAAATCCGGAAGGGGAGATGTTCCAGATCCAAAGAGGCTGAAGAGACAAAAAGGAGATGATGAAAAGGCAGAATGCAGTCTGGGTTTCAGACGCTCCGGGGGAATCCGTGTGTTGGGTGCAACAGTCACTTCATGGCTACAGAAGTGCACGCTGAAGCGTTCAAATGGAATACTTAGAGTATTAAAATATTTTTATGTACTTTGAAGTCATTCATAAAACAACGTCACTACAGATGAAGCAAACATGCCAGAACCTTAGGACCACCGAGTCCAGATGAGAGGCACACAGGTGCAAATCATTCTATTCTACTTTCATATATTTTTCATAATGAAAACTTGTAAACAATGACAGAACAGGAAACGAGGGAACCCAAGCAAAATAAAGAGATGGATGGATAAGGTTCAAGGAGACCTCAGACTGTCCAAAGGCTGCAGGAGGAACGAGTCTCCTCAGACAGTCTGCATGACAACGGGAGCAGGAAAGACAGTGTGTGTGTTTTGAAAGAGAAATGGACAAATCTCTTGCTGAACTTTTCAATCCACCTGAAAAAGCAAATGAGAACCACCAAGCCTGCGCACTCTCCCGGGACTCCCTATGGCAACGCCGGCTGGCGGGCCCGGAGGCGGTCAGCATGACGAGGCACAGCTTCAGTCTGAAGCGCTGGCCGGGAGTGGACAGGGACTGAGAGAGACCAGCGCCACTGGACCTGGAGGCTTAAGGCACCCTAACGCTGGCGGGCAAGCCCTGGATTCCGAGAGTCCAGGGACGGCCAGGGCGGGATGACACGTGATGACGGGGACCCCAGGTGGGTGCAGGGACAGGCTCGCGGGAGGAAGGGCCTGCGGGGAGGGCCCCCCAAGCCCAGGTCGCCAGGACCACAGCTGGGCACAGCAAGCGCTTGGGACTCGGCTCATGGCCACCAGGTGGCACCAGGCTCCCCCTCATCTCCACAAAGCACTGGTCTGAGGCCCCGGTCAGTGCCCTGTGCTTCTTCAATGCGCAACTTCCATTCTTCTCACAGCTGAAGAGAAAGGTCTACAAAGATCCATACAGCGCTAAAGAGCTCTCTGCCTTGACTGTAAACCCAGCACACCCGCTCTGAACTGCGCTGGCACAACCCAACAGGGGGCTCCATCAGCTGCGTAAGTGATCAGCACTAAAGCCATCAAGCGCGGCACGCCTGTGACAAGAGGCCACTGTATGGACCCTCCAGCAGGTCTTCTCACACCCGGCACCCACGGGGAGACACTGGCTCAGCGAGCACTCCCTGCAGCTCACTCCAGGCCAGCGGGGACGCGGGTCTGGGTCTGGAGGTGAGGTGAGGCCACATGGGCCGCCCGGCTGCCCGCGTGGGGCAACCTCTCACTCCAGCTTCACCCCCGGCCCGCTCCCCTCTCCCGCAGCTCCGGGACCCCCAAGGGGCTGAGAAAAGCTCCCGCAGAAGTGAATAAACCATCACGAGATGCAGCTGAACGGCACAATCCGTGTGGTCACTGAGAACGGAGTATCCATCCGTAAGAAAGCGCTCTGCCCCGATGTAGGTCATTCGTCCCCCACACTGCTCAAGACCCAGATAAACCGCGCGGGGCTGACCTACTTGGAACAGAACAACCAAGGATGAAGCAGAAGGCTTGCACACACATCTCTTAGAAAAACAAACAAAATGAGGAAAGGCAGAAGGCAAGCACAGAAAGACGGGCCTGCTGTTATTCTAGTTATAATTACTGAGTTTTTACAAACCAGACAGATCAGAGCAAGCTCAGTCCAGAAAAATGCTTACTTTTCCCTGAAGTCAAGACTTACACTATTTTCCCCCTTAAACATCACTCAAGAATTGCCACATTTCTGAAGAACTGAGTTTATCACAGGAGACAACACGAAGTTGTCATCTCGGATGATCCCACTGAAATTCCGAATCCACACGTCAAACCTCACCATATCAGCAGGGCGAGGACGTGTGCACACGTCACGCTGCCAGCCTCAAATGTAAAGGGTGCACCACGGGGACACCGTCCCCAGGAACTCTGAGAAAGCACCTTAAAATATTTACTGCAGCAAGGCCATGCTCGTGCCCTTGGATAGAGGATTTCCAGGCAAGAAGACTGGAGCGGGCTGCCATTTCCGCCTCGAGAGGATCTTCCCAACCCAGGGATGGAACCTACAATGCAGGCAGATTCTTTACCACTGAGCCACGGGGGAAGCCCGTTTATTGTGGAGCATTTCCTTAATAAAACACAGCAGAGCAGTCTGGAGAAATGAAAGGTAATTCTTTATATATCCACACCATTTCATAAAATTCCAGCAGCAAAATAAAACACTTTGAATTAGATTCAGAAATGCCACACATAAAAAGGCAACGTCAACGTTAAGGTTAACCTTAATGAAAAGGTTAATGTCAAGCTGAGTTACTCTTTTTCATCGTAAAACTTAGAAGATTAAAGCAAACAGAATATCAAGTCATTTCGGGTCTTCAATACATTGTGAAAAGAATCAGATGAACATTAAAGTGGTCGGAATAATAAAAAAAAAAAAAGAAAACCATACCGAGATGTAGATATTTCTTATCAAAGCAGTGAGGAATTTAAACTAAAGAATATATTTTTCTCACCTATTACTGAAGTTGTAGTGTCCTGATACGGTTCATTATTTAATCCAGACACTATGGGGTCTAAAATTTTAGCTGAAATATTATTCTCCTTTCTTCCTGACATGAAATATAGTTAATGACAAATTAAAATATTGCAAAGGCTTTTGCGTCCGGTTGCTTTGGTTGGGATTTACAGGGGTTTCTGCCAAGGTCACCAACTAGCTGTCCCGTCTACTCAATGGTCAGTTCTCCGCCTCCACGGGACACTGGGTAAGATGCCCCCTTCCCTGGCTTCAGGACGCCCGCTCTCCAAACTCCCCTCCACAGTGCTGGCCTGTGTCTCCTCCATCAGAGCCGCCCCTCCTCTCCGACCCTCGAATCCTGGGCACCCCGCTCCTCAAGATGAGCCACCACATGAAGGTCCTATGCTACCCTGGGAACTCCCAGCTTCTTTCACGTTAACGTTGGCTTCTCCAGGTCTCTCCGTGAACCCCAGGCCACACGCCCGCCCGTGGTCCCAGCACCTCTATCCGTCTGTCTCACGGGCGCCTTGAACATAATGCCTCCAGAACACAAATCCTGGCCCAGCACCCGATCCACCAACCAGCTTCTCCCAAAGCTTTCCCTCCATCCATAAACGACACACCTGGGGTCAGGCTCCGGCCCCCAAGACTGACCCTCCCTGTGACTCCTCTCCTCGTGAACAGGTGCCACCCGCTGCATCAGCACGCCTGTCACCCCACCCCGGTAATTCCGGCGGGGACACTCTAGCCCCACCGTCACAGCCTCCCTCTGCACGAGGCCGCAGTCCCCTGGCGGCTCTCCCCCTCCCTGCAGTTTTAACGGGGGCACTTCTCAAACCCCAGCCTGTCTCTGTCCAGCTGGATACCCCGAGGGACTGTGTTCACACTTAAAACACCCCGCCTGCCCAGCAGACGAAGCCCCGCGACGACCCCAGCATGCCGTTCGGGAGCCTGGTCTCCGGTCACTTGCCCACTCTCTGCTCCAGCCTTTCCACCCGGCTTCCAGGCTCGCAAACAGGCAAGCCTGTCCCAGCTACAGGCCTCTGGCCAGCCCTGGACGCCTGCAGCTTATGTGCTGAGCGACCCGAGCCGACTCTGTGAAGACACCCCGCCCCCCGCCAAACACTCCTCTAGGCCACCTTTCCCTTCAAGAGAGTCTTTGCTAAACTAAATAGGAAGGTGTACACCTGACCTCTCCTTATTACCTGATGGAAGGTGTACACCCTGACCTCTCCTTATTATCTGATAGAAGGTATACACCTGACCTCTCCTTATTATCTGATAGAAGGAGTACACCCTGACCTCCTCGCCTTATTACCCAATAGAAGGTATACACCTGACCTCTCCTTATTATCTGATAGAAGGTATACACCCTGACCTCCTCTCCTTATTATCTGATAGAAGGTGTACACCTGACCTCTCCTTATTATCTGATTGATGGAAGGTATACCCCTGACCTCTCCTTATTATCTGATTGATGGAAGGTATACCCCTGACCTCTCCTTATTATCTGATAGAAGGAATACACCCTGACCTCGCCTAATTATCTGATAGAAGGTATACACCTGACCTCTCCTTATTATCTAATAGAAGGTGTATACCCTGACCTCTCCTTATTATCTGATAGAAGGAGTACACCCTGACCTCGCCTAATTATCTGATAGAAGGTATACACCTGACCTCTCCTTATTATCTAATAGAAGGTATACACCCTGACCTCCTCTCCTTATTATCTGATAGAAGGTGTATACCCTGACCTCTCCTTATTATCTGATAGAAGGTGTATACCCTGACCTCTCCTTATTATCTGATAGAAGGTGTATACCCTGACCTCTCCTTATTATCTAATAGAAGGTATACACCCTGACCTCCTCTCCTTATTATCTGATAGAAGGTGTACACCCTGACCTCTCCTTATTATCTAATACAGGGTATACCCCCTGTCCTCTCCTTCTTATCTATTTTCTCCCTCTAGAGCATACTCTCCATGAGGTCAGGGACTCCACAGACATTTGCAGAACTTTGGAAGGCTCCCGTGGACCACAGGCCAGGGCCTGAGCCGTGGCAGTGAACCTTCACTTGGGGTGGGGGGCGCCCTGTGGCTCAGACCCCAGGGTGGGCGGCCCCCTGCCCTGCTCCACCCCAGCCGCCCGAGGGCAGTGCTCCAGCACCAGGGCCCCCTCCCAGAGCCAAGCAGGCGCATGTCCGCTGCAGCAGCTATGGCTCCGTCTGCTCGGTGTCCAAGCAGCGCATCTGGCAGCTAAAGGTTTCCGCTCGCCAGCGCGCACTCCCGGCCTCCCCCGGGGCTCACTCAGTCTTACCGAACTGTTTCACAGTATGCTCCTTCTTAGCTTTACTGTAGGGAGAGTTACGTTCTTTTTCAGGGGAGAGACTATTTTCACTGGTTCTAGAGTCCCTTCTTCCTGATGTGAAATTACACAATGAAAATATGTATTAATTGGTAATGCTGCATATTATTGAACAAATGAAATTAAAATGCATTCACTAGCTGAAAGTGTTTCACTTTGCTACAATTCACTAAGAACAGTCAAAAAAAAAACCTCTCATATTCTTAAACAGAATGCTTTCTCGATCCTCTAGAGATTCTGGAATGGCTTTCAGGTTCTCAGTATGTCTAACAAATGTGATACCCGCCCCGCCCCCACCCTTCTAGTAAACTCAAGGCTTCTCTTCTCAGCAGGAGCACAGAGCACCTGTGTCTCACACACCTCCTGGGCACCAGACACTTGCCCGAACGCAACCCGTTACAAGAGGGGGCAGTGCCAGCTGTGACGGATAAGGACCTGGGGGTATTAGGTCTGTGCTCAGCGAGTGGGCAGGGAAGAAAAAAGAGTTCACCTATAGCTCAGCAGAGCTTAATGTCATAAAGCCAGCAAATCTCTGATAACCCAATCTCTTAAAGACCATATAAAAGGAACTTATGGTACAAGCTCACCAGTCAACTCAGATGCAAACATCCTGAGTTATTAGACAAGAAAAGCAGATGACATGACCGTCAGCTTAGGAAATTAAAAAAACCAATGCAACAACTCTGTATTAAGATTTGATACAGGCTAGATTGAAGACACAGCCACATAAATCAGTAAAGCTTCTATATATATTCCAACAATGATCACCAAAAATTAACGAGGCGAAGAAAGATACCATTTCCAGAAATCTGAAAACAAAACAACTGAGCCATCCCTGGCTGGCAGACACACCCAAGCACCGCACACTCGTCTCTGGAGAGGGAACCCCCGTCTGACTTGAAAGCAGCAGGATCCAGGCGTCCCAGGAACAAAGCCTAGGCTTCACCCAAGTGCAGGCACCTCCTGACAAGTCTGTTTCGTGGGAGGTGGGAATCTCTGACTCATGAAACTCAAGTGACTAGAAAATGTTTCTGCAACAGTAAGCAAATAAAATGGCTTTGCAATTTTTTTTTTGAATAGAAAAATGACAGGGAACTGATAGTGAAACAGAAAACAGCAGAGTAAAACAAAAACAAATCCACCAGACTCCAGACTCCAAAAGGCCTGCAGGGAGAGCACAGAGCAGGAGGGAAGGCATGATCAGTCAGGAAGCGACCCTGGGACACCGGCGAGTGACTATGGAAAAAGAAATTCAGAGCCTCATTTTATACCATCAATTAAAGTAAGAGATAATCAAAAAGTGTCAATATTAAGACACATGAGAAAACACAAATCTTCATCTCTCAAACTTCTGGACAAACCACAAAAAAAAAAACTGGTGGTGCATAAAAAGTCCAGTGCATAAAAATTAAACACCTAGACAAATCAGAAACCAAACATAATTAGAATTAAAAAACCGAAAAGATACAAGAAACATATACTTATTTTAAAATTGGCGACTATATAGTCAATGGAATTCTCTAGGCCAGAATACTGGAGTGGGTAGCTTATCCCTTCTCCAGGGGATCTTCCCGACCCAGGAATTGAACCAGGCTGTCCAACATTGCAGGCTGATTCTTTACCAACTGAGCTATCAGGGAAGCCAAAAAAAATTGGCAGATGTCCCTAACGTTAAGGGAGTTCACGCAAATTAAGAGCACTCAGACTCTGGGTGCTTTCTGTCTGTGAAAATCAGCAAGGGCTCAAAACAAATCCCGGAAGAAGGTATAAGGGAGAGGACTGGGGCCGTGCCCACTGCAGCTGAAACCTCAGGATGTCCATACCAGCCTTTGTGCCAGGAATCACACCTGGGAACCTGTCCCACAGAGATGGCCCGAAAGATAGAAGTTTCTGGCACAAAAACGTTCAC